>NW_021605273.1:0-5975 GCF_004785775.1 Grammomys surdaster | reverse complement strand
AGTCAGAGAGCATAAAAACCTGTGGCGTTCTCCATGCTTAATGAGGTATCTAGGATAGGCCCCAAATGTTCAAGCAATGGTTCCTTCCCTTCCTGGGCATTCCTTTCCACAAAAAAGAATCCCTGGTTCACCCTGAGTAAGGTACATGCATTCAAATTCTCCATCAAATAAAACAGTTTGGACAAGCAAGGACTGTCTCCTTCATCTAGGATCACCATGGGGAAGGCGGGGTAGGGAAAGGCCTTCATCATAAAGAGCTGCACCTAAATCTCCCTGAAAAGGCCTAGTCTCTTCCAGTCTCTTCTTACTCTCAGCACTCACTTGGAACCAAACCAGATTCAGACCCTGCATATGTATATTTTTACATGCATTTGTAACAAAATTTTTTGGTTTATATGTAGCTACATAATTTTGATATATATTTATCTATATATTTAACAGATATTACTATATTTATTCCTCTCATTAATCATGTATAAGTTATAAATTTCAGGCACTTTATTATTTTGTGTAAGCCTCCAATGCCCTAAATGTAACACAATATTTACTACATCATGTAATATTAAATGTGTAACAATCATGTTGTACAGATTTTAAAGTTTTCCTTCCTAAAGTGATTAAATGGAAACACAACATTTATGTGGCATCAATTTCTCTCAAATGATTTATATATAAAATAAGAAAGATACTGAGTTATGTGAGCAGATAAGGTAGGGTAGATGAAGAAAAAGTTCTTTGATGAATAGGAATAAATGATGTCATAAGACTTTCATAGAATTAAAGATTTTCTAAGTTTAAGACAAAGCCAGAAATGTCAAATTAATGAGTATTTGTTCTAGTATATTAGACTATAATGATGTTCAAAGAGTATCACAGAATTTTATGGTTTATGTGTAGTTACAAAATTTTTATTATAAATATACACATATTTTAAATTTCATAAATGTGTTTCTGTATTGTGGGGTGATGCGGCGCGCAGCCTCGCCGATAAGGAGAATGCCATACTCAGGATTCTTCTGTCAGCAATTTATTGTACAGCTCTTTAGATGGCAGTGAAGCGAGGGACGCCAAGCCCGAAAAACCTGTGGCTTATATAGAGCCCTAGGAGACGTGCCACACTCATTGGCTCTCACGACATCGCCAATTAGCATACTGGTTTTCGTGCCTTGCGCAGGCGCACATTCAAGCAAGGCTCTCAAGAAGAACCAGGAAGCAGGAAACCGGCGCCATGTTGCAATGGCGAACGCGGCTCCTAACAGGGTGAATAGACTTGTAGGTAGATTTGAGCATGAAATCCCGATACCTTAAACCCCTATGACCCAGATTCACAGGAAGTTGTGAGTTAGCAAATTTTCATGCTGGTAACTGAGGATGGACCATTTGCAAGGAAATTCTACTCAGCTATTAAAAACAATGACATCATAAATTTTGCAAGCAAATGGATGGAACTAGAAAATATCATCCCGAGTAAGACAACCCAGAACTAAAATGACATATATGGCATTGTTAAGTAGATTTTATCCAAAAGTTCAGAATAGGCAGCATTCAACTCACAGAGCATATGAAGAATAACAAGAAGGAAGGCCCAAGTGTGGATGCTTCAATCCCACTTAGAAAAGGGAACAAAATAATCATGGAAGGCAGAGGGAGAGAGGAACTTGGGTGGGATAGGGAAGGGGGAGAAAAAAGGGTGTCTCAGCTTTGGTGTCTCATATTTTAAAATTTAGATATATTCAAACAATGAAAACTGTGGTACACACACCGATGTTCCTCCTGTGGCCCACTCCAAGTCTTCAGATATGTGAAGTTGTTGACTCTGTGGGAGACAAGGAAAATAGCTTCCTATTTTTACTTTTATTCCAAGGCCTTGTGGAAAATTCCAAATGTTGAAAATGTCATACTCTGCACACTGATTTTCCCTGTGATTCATGTTCACCAGTTCTCCAACAGGGTTAGTAAATACCCTGGTCTTTAGCAAGGAAGCCACCTAAATGAGATGCATCATTAGATGATTATATATGTATATCAAATAAGGCAATACAAAATTGAGAATGTCCTCTAATTTTTTAATGGCTTCCAGGAAAGACAGATATATTAAAGTTATCCCATGTAGTAAAATACAATAGGTATATTTGCCTCCTAGGTAATTAAAAATGCTTACCAAATAAAGAGTAACACAGTGTGTTCATGTGTGTATGAGTGTGTGTACACATTTGGAAAAAATAATTTTAAAAAATGAAACCATGTATGTGAGAATGAGTGGGCAGTCTGAATATCTGGAAGTTGTGGAAACAAAGAGTGGTAGTGAGTCATTCACATGCATACAATTTGCATATATTAAATAAACATGAGCTTAAGAAAATGTGTTATCTTTATCATTTATGTTTTTTTAAAGTTAGTTTAAATGACAAACTATTAATCACAGCAAATGTAGCAATTTCTTAGGAAATTATTCTAATCAAGTCATCACATAAGGCTTTATGATAAAACTTTTTGCTCCAAATTTATTTTTTGTTTTGTTTTTTTTATTATTGGATATTTTATTTATTTACATTTTAGATGTTATCCCCTTTTTCCATTTCCACTCACTCCCCTTATTCCATCCCCCCTCCTGATACTTCTATGAGGATGTGGCCCTACCCGTCCTCCAACTTCTCCCTCCTCAACCTCGAATAACCCCACACTGGGGCATCCAGCCTTCATGGGACCAAGGACTTCCTCTTCTACCAATGCCTGAAAAGGCCATCCTCCACTACACATACAGCTGGACCCATGGGTCCCTCCAAGAATGTTCCCAGGCTAGCGATTTAGACCCTGGGAGCTTTGGTTGGTTGGTATTGTCACTCTTCCAATGGGGCTGCGAGACCCTTCAGCTCCTTCAGTCTTCTCTCTACCTCTTCGATTGTGGACACCATGATCAGTTCAATGATTACCTGTGAGCATCCGCCTCTGGCAGAGGCTCTCAGGAGACAGACATATCAGGCTTCAGTGAGCATGCACTTCCTGACATCCTCAACCATGCCTGCATATGGTGACTGCACATGGGCAAGATTCCTGGGTCTGGCAGACTCCAGACTGCCCCTCCTCCAGTCTGTGCTCCACACTTTGTCTCCTTACTTGCTTCCCTGAGTATTTTGTTACCCCTTCCAGGAAGGACCAAAGCGCCCACACTTTGGTGTTCGTTCTTCTTGAGTTTCATGTGGTACTGGGAGCTTTTGGGCTAATATCCACTTATCAGTGAGTGCATACCATGTGTGTTCTTTTGTGATTGGGTTACCTCACTCAGGATGATATTTTCTAGTTCCATCTATTTGACTACGAATTTCAAGAATTCACTGTTTTTAATAGCTGAATAGTACTCCATTGTGTAAATGTACCATATTTTCTGTATCCATTCTTCTGTTGAAGGACATCTGGGATCTTTCCAGCTTCTGGTTATTATAACTAAGACAGCTATGAGCATAGGGAAGCATGTGCCCTTGTTATATGTTGGAGTATCTTTTGGGTATATGCCCAGGAGTGGTAAAGCTGGATCCTCAGGTATTACTATGTGCAGTTTTCTGAGGAACTACCAGACTGATTTCCAGATCGGTTCTATCAGCTTACAATGCCACCAACAGTGGTGGAGTGTTCCTCTTTCTCCACATCCTTGCAAGCATCTGCTATCACCTGAGTTTTTAATCTTAGCCATTCTGACTGGTGTGAGATGGAATCTCAGGGTTGTTTTGATTTGCATTTCCCTGATGACTAAGGATACTGAACAGTTCTTTAGGTGCTTCTCGGCCATTCGAGTTTCCTCAGTTGAAAATTCTTTGTTAAGCTCTATACCCCATTTTTTAATAGGGTAATTTGGTTGTCTGGAGTCTAATTTCTTGAGTTCTTTGTATATATTGGATATTAGCCCTCTATCAGATGTAGGATTGGTAAAGGTCTTTTCCCAATTTGTTGGTTGTAATTTTGTCCTATTGACAGTGTCCTTTGCCTTACAGAAACTTTGCAATTTTATGAAGTCCCATTTGTCAGTTCCTGATTTTCGAGCATATGCCATTGGTGTTCTATTCAGGAACTTTTCCCCTGTGCCCAAGTATTCGAGGCCCTTCCCCACCTTCTCTTCTATTAGTTTCAGTGTATTTGGTTTTATGTGGAGGTCCTTGATCCACTTGGATTTGAGCTTTGTAAAAGGAGATAAGAATGCGTCAATTTTCATTCTTCTACATGTTGACCTCCAGTTGAACCAGCACCATTTGTTGAAAGTGCTATCTTTTTTCCACTGGATGGTTTTAGGACCTTTGTCAAAGATCAAGTGTCCATAGATATGGGGTTTCATTTCTGGGTCTTAAATTCTATGTCATTGATCTTGCCTATTTGTACGAATATCATGTAGATTTATTTTATCACTATTGCTCTGTACTACAGCTTGTGGTCAGGGACAGTGATTCTCCCTGAAGATCTTTTATTGTTGAGAATAGTTTTTACTATCCTGGGTCTTTTGATATTCCAAATGAATTTGCAAATTGCTCTATCTCTTTGAAGAATTGAGTTGCAATTTTGATGGGGATTGTGTGTGTGTGTGTGTGTGTGTGTGTGTGTGTGTGTGTGTGTGTTTCTCTTCTTTATGGTTTGTTGTGATGTGATTAATTTCTTGTGTTTTCTTGGGTGTAGTTACCTTCCATATGTTGCAGTTTTCCTCCTAGTATCCTAAGTAGGGCTGGGTTAATAGAACAATACTGTTTAAATTTGATTTTGTCTTGGAATATTCTTGTTTGTCCATCTGTATTGATGGAAAGTTTTGCTGGGTATAGTAGCCTGGGCTGGCATCTGTGGTCTCTTAGGGTCTGTATGACACCTATCTAAGCTCTTAGGCTTTTAGAGTCTCTCTTGAGAAGTCTGTTGTAATTATTACAGGTCTGCCTTTATGTGGTACATAGCCCTTTTCACTTACATCTTTTAATGTTCTTTCTTTCTTCTGTATATTTAGTGTTTTTATTATTATGTGGTGGGAAGAGCATCTTTTCTGCTCAAATTAATTCAGTGTTCTGTAGACTTCCTGTTTATGACATCTCTTTGTTTAGGTTAGGGAAGTTTTCTTCTATGATTTAGTTGAAGATGTTTTCTGGCCCTCTGCACTGGGAATCTTCATCCTCTTCTATTCCTAATATTCTTAGGTTTGGTTTTTTTTTTCCTTTTTCTTCCAAATTTCCTGGATGTTTTGGGTTAGAAACTTTTACACTTTGTATTTTCTTTGACTGATGTGTTGATATCTTGTATGGTATCTTTCTTATGCCTAAGATTCTCTCTTCCATCCATTATATTTTTTTGATGATGCTTATATCTATGGCTCTTGATTTCTTTCCTAGCTTTTCCATCTCCAAGGTTGCCTCTTTTGTAATTTCTTTATTGTTTCTACCTTTAATTTTAGGTCTTGAATAGTTTTGTCCAATTCTTTCATCAGTTTGATTGTATTTTCCTTTATTTCTTTAAGGGATTTATTTGTTTTCTCTTTAAAGCTTCTGCCAGTCTGCTTTTATTTTTCTGTGTTTCTTTGAGTGTTATTTATATCCTCCTTAAATGCCTTCATTTAAGGCATTATCATCTTCATGAGATGGGATTTTAGGTTAAGAATCTTGCTCTACAGGTGAGTTAGGACATCCAGGGCTTGCTGTAGTAGGAGAACTGGTTTTTGATGGTGCCAATTTATGTTGCCTTTTGTTGCTTTTGTTCTTGAATTTTCCTTTTGCTATTTATTTATCTCTGGTGTTAAGTGGCCTGGGTTTCTCAGACTAGAGCAGGCCTCCTTAGAGCAAAGTAGAGCTTTGTGACCTTGCTTTGATTGGGTCTTCTTGGAGGCAGGCAGTGTTATCTCTGGTTAGGGAAAGCCTTCTTTTTCCGTGATTTATGCAAGCCTCCTGTGTCCCTGTATCCCTGGTTAGGACAGTCCCCTGGGAGACAGACTGGCTTTTGGGTTCATGGCAGGC
>NW_021605272.1:5669-9889 GCF_004785775.1 Grammomys surdaster | reverse complement strand
CTTGTTTAATGAATATATATATATTCAATATATATATATATATATATTGAATATATATTGAATACATGTAGTAAAACATGTATGTGTGTGTGTGTGTGTGTGTGTGCATGTGTGTGGAATTTATTGTAATGAGTTATAAACTGCAGTCCAACTAATCCATAAATAGCTAACTGTTTAAGGAGAGACCAAAAAACTACTAGTTGCTCAGTCCCACTTGTTGGGTGTCTTAGCTAGTCTTCTGTTAATGCTGAAATCCTCAAGAATTAGACTCCAATGCCAATGAAGGAATGGATGAACTAGCAAGGTAAGAAGAAGCAGGCAAAGAGGAAAAGATTCCTTTTTCCATGCACTTATGTAGACTTCCAGCAGATGTTGTGACCCAAAATATAAATGTGTCTTCCCATCTCAAGATCCAGATTAAAGGCATGTGTTTCCCACCCCAAGATCAGAACCAAAGACGTGTTTTCCCACCTCAAGATGAAGAGGGCAGCTGTGTCTGTTTCAAAGATCTAGACTACAAGTGGATTCTCCCATTTCAAACCAAGTCAAAAATCTACCATAGGTGTTTTCTTTTTTATGGGTCATAGTTCATTCCCAATCTAATCAATATGACAGTCAAGAATAGACCCTCAATCTTCTAGGGACTAAACCAGCATCCAAAAAGTACACAGAGGTTACCCATGGCTCCAGCTGGATATGTAGCAGTGGATAACCTTATCTGTCAACAGTGGGAGTGGAGCACCTTGGTCCTGTGGAGGCTTGATGACCCAGGTTAGGAGAATGCTAGGCCACTGAGGTAAGGTTGGGTGGGTAAGTGGAGGAGAACACTAATAGAGGCAGGGGGAGAGAGCAGTGGATAGGGAGCTTGTGGAGGGGAAACTGGGAAGGGGGATAACATTTGAAATATAAATAAATAAAATAACCAAAACAAAATAAAAAGGAATAGCATTCACAACTACTGAATTCCATACAGATATGATAAACTTGTGAGTAGTACAGTGTACTTGAAAGAACAACTAAGAAACAGTAGTTGGGTGATGATATTAAAATCTTTCATCATTATCAGAGGTAAATCTCATGCAGACTTACTTCCAACTTTTGGTAGGAAACCAAGAGAAATGGCAGCCTCTTATACTGTTGGCAGAGTCTCTCATCCTCCTAACAACTCAAAGGAAGGTTTCTCTAAGCAGTATTGTTATGGTTTTGTGTGTTGTTGTTGTTTTCATAAGATAGTGTATGGTTCTTGAGGGGAGTATTTCCTTCCAGTGAAGCTGGCATATTGCTACTCTCTATTTGGCCTCAGGGCCTGCCCCAATGAATGTGAGTAATTGCTTCAAGGCTTTCTTCTGCTTAGAAATACTTAGGAAGTATAAATAACCAGAGGGAAAGAGGGGACAAAATCCTTGAATAGTTTGTCCTGTATCATGCTATGACCATGTATGTTTTAAAAAATGGAAATAATATCTTTAAAGTTGATGTTCATTCAGAAGTTCAGCTAAAGAAGAATTTATTGTACTGCTGATCAAATCACTGCATGGATATTTCCTAATGCTTGGGTTAAGAGTAGACCTAAGAGGGGCTGGAGAGATGGCTCAGTGGTTAAGAGCAGTGACTGCACTTCCAGAGGTCCTGAGTTCAAATCCCAGCAACCACATGGTGGCTCACAACCATCTGTAATGAGATCTGATGCCCTCTTCTGGTGTGTCTGAAGACAGCTACAGTGTATTCATATATAATAAATAAATAAATCTTTAAAAAAAAAAAAAAAGAGTAGACCTAAGAAGGACAACTCATTGTGGGAAATGTGTGTGCAAATTTTAAGCATTCTTTTCACATTGTTAGCAAATGGGGAGACTTTAAAAGTGAAAAATGGCTTCTATAAAAACTATTATGGTGTGCTGATCTAAAGTACATTTTTATTTTACCCCTTTTAGTTACTAGTATCAACATATTTTTGCTATGAAAAGTGTACCCCAGTGATTATATTTACTGATGTAGTAAAATGTAAAGTTTACAGTATCTGAACTTTCAGAAAAAAATAAGTAAATAAATAATTTATTTTTTTAATTTAAAAACATTTAAAGCATAAAAACTTTATAACTCTTACAAGCTAGTGCGTTAATTTTACAGAAATTGAAGAACTGGGATCAATTAAAACTTGAGGAAAGACAAATGGAAAACAGAAGATCAAAAATTTAATTTATAATTTTCCCCAAATTTATGTGCAGAATAATTTTGAATTTAGCATTTAATTACTAGAATTAGTAAGTTTTAGACACTTTAGAAATGCATAAATTTTAATGCATTAGAGCAGACAGTTCTTAAAACCATTTAAGATATATTTAAAACTAATAATATTTAAGTTAAAAAAGAAATAAAGTAGGAATGGGATTTTATTTTTTTCTACATTTTGTCTTGTTTGTAATCTTTTCCCTTTTTCTTGGAAATTTTGCTGTAAGTACTTAACTGATGGCATGTAGAGATGTCAAGACAAAACGCTAAACAAATTATGCTTAAAGAATAACTGGAATTGCTTGGTTTACATATAGTGGTCTCTCCCTCAAGATGTGTGTTTGTTTTTTTGTTTTTTGTTTTTGTTTTTTTTTTTTTACAGAGTATCTGTATGTAACCTATGCTGATCTGGTACTTAGCATATATTCCAAACTAGCTGTGACCTTAGAGTCCAGTTGCGTTGGCTTTCAAAGTACCTAAGTTACAAGCCACCAAGGTGAGGTTGCAAATTTTTGTGTATAGCACTGCTCTATATAGTTTCCATTTTCTGTGTCACTCAAATAATATTTGGTGTCATTGTACCCTATCATTAATAAACCTAATTAACCCCAATAATATAGTAAAGGGAAGATTATTTGAAATCATGCACATTTTAGATTACTGCCTAATTCAACTTAATGATTTCCTTATTTTAATCTATAACACCTTCCCACCTGTTTAAGATTACTCCATCCCATTCAGTGAATATAACAGATTACATATCAAAAACTAGTTATATCAGTCGGTGCATTATAGTGGTTATCCTGGTTGATGCAGGTAGATTAAATGAATTTTAAGGGTCTTTTGAAGGAGAAAAAAACTATAGAAGATACTAAATATTATGAAGAGAAAAGTCAGAATACTACACTATGTGAAAGACACTTTCTATGTCTGGCTTAAGAGCTGATACAGTGCTACAAACCAAGGAATACCTGTGGTCTCCAGGTACAGAAAATGAAGTAAAGTAGACTGTTTCCCCTGATGGAACTGAAACTTGATACCCTCTTGATTTCAATCCAACAAAACTATTTGTACCTCTAACAAAGAGAAAACAATTTTACTGCTATAGTGATGATTTGTTGTAACAACAGAAAACCAACACAGGTGTATTTTGTGTGTATGAGGGTATGTAGATATGTAGGGTCAACACTGGGTGTGTTCCTCAACTGCTTCTGCTTTACATTTTGAGACTGGGTCTGCCACTGTGTGAGTACTCTGTGTGTGTGTGAGTATATGTGTGTGTGTGTGTGTGTGTGTATGTGTGCCTGTGTGTTTGTATGTATGTGTTTGTGTGTGTGTGTGTGTGTATGCTAATACTATTTGTTAGAGTGACATACCGTTTATAATCTGATTATTTCAACAATGGTTATCTCCCGATGGAAAGTCCAAGAATTCAGTCTGCAAGACTTGACATCTTAGCCGGACTTCAGTATATTCCAGAATCTTGAAAAAATAAGCTCTAATACTAATGAAGGAACATTTTTGCCAGCAAGTCTGAGGATTAACTGTAAAAAAGCAGAAGCTTTTTTCTTCCATGTCTTTAAATAGGCTGGAACTACAAGAGGTGACTTAGATAAGGTGCATCTTTCCACCTTGACCCAAGCTTGCTGCCCCACTTTTGGTGGTCAAGTGCTCCATTCTTCGGGACAGTATGTAGATATGTAGTGTCAACACTGGGTGTGTTCCTCAACTGCTTCTGCTTTACTTTTTGAGACTGGGTCTGCCACTGTGTGAGTACACTGTGTGTGTGTGAGTATATGTGTGTGTGTGTATGTGTGCCTGTGTGTTTGTATGTATGTGTTTGTGACAGTGTCTAGCATGAGTGAGAGTGGGGATGGAGACAAGACAGAGAGTCTGATCAAGTCCTCTTTATTGAAAAGAAGTCATGGATATATATATATATATATGTATATGTATATGTATATGTATATGTATATGTATATGTATAT
>NW_021605272.1:5564-5659 GCF_004785775.1 Grammomys surdaster | reverse complement strand
TATATGTATATGTATATGTATATGTATATGTATATGTATATGTATATGTATATGTATATATGTATATATGTATATATGTATATATGTATATATGT
>NW_021605272.1:0-5554 GCF_004785775.1 Grammomys surdaster | reverse complement strand
TATATGTATATATGTATATATGTATATATGTATATATGTATATATGTATATATGTATATATGTATATATGTATATACACAAGCAGGAAAATGCAGATGAAGTCACTTTACCATGTGTTCCTTGCAGCTGAGACTCTAAACAACAAAACAAGATATGTTTGAAAAACAAGATGTTTATCAGAGTGTGCTCAGCTGTTGTGAGCTGTTGAATAATACATCTCTTCTCAGGTTATATAGCTGGAGATGGCTGCTAAGATGACAGCTGCTTTCTGCCAGGACTTGGCTCCCAACACCCCCTCAAAAGATTCAATGAAGAAAGTTCCTTCACAGATATTTGAAGCCATTGGGTTTTCGCAGATATAGTCAAGTTGAAAAACAACGATAGCCATCAAAGTGACTGACATCAGAACTCACTGATTAGATTAAACAGGCTGGCCAGCAAAACCCAGAGATGCTGGTCTCCCCCTCCCTAAAACTAGGACTAGAGGCACAGACAACTATTCTTGACTTTTTTACATGGGTTCTACAATCAGAATTTAGATTTCCATGATTCACTGAGCCATCCTCTTATCCCCTTTAATAAGTCTTAACCAGTAGCTTTTAAGAACTTGACATGAGCTCTAGAATTGGAAAATTCAATCAAGATTACCAAAGTCCTTCAGTCAGTATTCAATTCTAATTAAAGTTTTTGTGTAAAACAAAGGAGTACCTGGTAAATATCAACTTTAGATGACAAATGTTGTAGAAATATGTGTAATGTATAATAGTTGGCACTTATGCTAAAATATTTATATCTCAAATTAAACTTAACTGACTTTCCTAATGTTATTTATTTACTCTGGTGACTTCAAATTCATATATATTGGAAATTCCAGAAATTAGTTCTGCACAATAGAACCGTTTTGTTCCAACATGCCCCCATGACATTTGGTTCTAATTATTCATTCACTGTTTGACTATATCCATTATGTTAAGGTTGACTAATTTTTGTCTTTGGTCATACTTATAGTTTTGTGTGTTCCACTTGAGAGTCAGTAGGCTTTTTGCAAATGTGAGAATGTAATAAACATATGAAGTCTTGTGTGAACTGACTGTCTTGGATTTCAAACTATTTTCAGATATTCCCTTCCAAACCATTATACAAGTTGCCTGAGCATTTCTTCTTTACTTTTTCTTTTTTTTTGGATATTTTATTTACATTTCATATCATATCCCCTTGGTCTCCAGATAGACTCTCCTTCAGTTTCTGTCCCACACACTGTTTCCATATTTTCTCCCTAGAGTATTTTGTTACTTCTTCTAAGGTGGACCAAAGCACCCCCACTTGGTTTTCATTCTTCATGAGCTTCATATGGTCTTCAAGTTGAATCTTGTGTATTTCAAGCTTCTGGGTTAATATCCAATAATCAGTGAGTGAATGCCATGTGTATTCTTTTGCATCCTTATTCATCAGGAAAATGCAAATCAAAACAACCCTGAGATTCCACCTCACACCAGTCAAAATAGCTAAGATAAAAATATCAGGTGATAGCAGATGCTGGCGAGGATGTGGGAAAGAGGAACATTCCTCCATTGTTGGTGGGATTGCAAGATGATGCAATCACTTTGGAAATCAGTCTAGTGGTTCTTCAGAAAATAGCATTACCTGAGATCCCAACTATACCACTCCTGGGCAAATACCCAGAAGATGCTCTAGCATATAGCAAGGACATATGTTCCACTGTGTTCATAGCAGCATTGTTTATAATAGCCAGAAGCTGGAAAGAACCCAGATGTCCTTCAACAAAGGAATGGATACAAAAAAATGTGATACATTTACACAATGGTGTATTTCTCAGCTATGAAAAACAATGAATTTGAGAAATTCTTAGCTAAATGGATGGAACTAGAAAATATCATCCTGAGTGAGGTAACCCAAACTCAAAAGAACACACATGGTATTCACTCATGGCCCTAGTATATCTTAAACCACAAAACGAAGACTTCACACTTGGTATTACCCATACTGCTTGCTTTGAGTCATCTTGTACTCATAACAGCTGTTGATTCTGCTTTGTTAAATCATTCCGTTAAGAGTGAGGCAAAGCAACTAAATTGAACAAATCATTATGATTTTCCCAAAGCACCTTCATCTGGCTCAGAACATATACATGTGAAAATTATGACTCAGAGATAACTTAATAGTGTGGTATTTTAAAAAATAATATAGAGTTTCTTTCAATTGATTCTTATTACCAAGAGATGCATAAAGAATATAAAATCTGGTTCTGTATATTTGAGAGTACAGTGTAGAACAGGGAAGATTTCTTTAATTCTCAAAATAAATATAGTACACACTGAGTTGCACATATTAATCTGTTTCTCATTCAACATAATAAAATTTTAAAAGTAAGTCAAAATGTAAGAATATAGTTACAGGTTATTGTTAAGTTTACATTTCTCTATCAATATTCTTTGCTTATTCTAGCTTTTCCCTTCATAGTATAAGGAATTTTAATATGGACCCTGTGGGTACTCTGATCATTTGTTATGAAGGTATTTTATAAATATGCATGATTTCCACCCACCTGCAATGCCCATTTCTGTTTACTGAACTTAAGAATTATATTGCTGTCACTTTCATTTTCAAGTTAAAAAGGGGATTTTGAATAAATTTAAACAGGATTGTCACTGGTCTTGTCTTAATATACATGTACCACTCTATAGTTTACAGTGGTAATACTTATTAATGTTAATAATAATAATTCTTATTGTCTTTTTTTGAAGCAAGAGTAATATTGATACTTTGAAATCATTATAAATAATAAATCCTTGTAAAGGAGGACCTTCCAAGTACCATTTTTAAGTGAGCCTAAGAGTATGAAAGTGTTATCATAAAACTTTCTATTTTGTGAAATCAACACTTGAAAGAAGAAAAAGAGGAAAGTAGAAGAAAGAGAGGGATGGAGGAAAGAAGGTAGCAAGGGGAAAGGTAGGAAGGCCTGAGGTAAAAAATAGTGAGAAGGGAAGGAGGGAAGGAGGGAAGGGAGGAAGGGAAAAAGGAATGGAAGAAGTTAGTCCTGAAAATATTCAGGAGAGTGTGCAGAATCATTGGGGTCTGTTATCAGCAAGTCTGTAGATAACTAACTAGAGCACCTAACCTTTCTACTAATTAATCAGGAGTATGGAAGGTTCACCTGTCAAGGCAAATGTATTCTATTGTAACACTTGATAATTTGAAGATTTCTGATGTTTATAAGATTTTTAACTAAAAAGAATGCCCAAGAGATTGTGTTCAAAGCAGGTAGTATAAAAACTCAGTGGTCATGGATAAATAAATGAAAACAATTATCCAACTTTGGACATGGATGGCAAGAGAGAACTTCACAGTTCTCTATGTAGTTCCATATGTGAAGTCATTGTGACTTGGCAAATGGATACACAGGTTTTGGCAATTATTATCTTCCAAAGAAAAATGAAGTAGAACAAAAAAATGCCATAAACAAACTCCTGTGATCTGCTTCCTTTAGAGGCCAGAAAGATCCTTCATAAGTTTATCCAAGTTACAATTGTAAGCATGCCAGCTGTTTAGATATGATTTAAGAATACTGCAACAATAATCAAATCTAAACTTCCAACAAAAGACTGGTAACTACCATAAATCACTCAAGCCATTTTAAATGCAAAAGTAAATACCTTACAAGATTAATTTTCTCCAGAGACAATTTGATTTTTTAAATAGAAAAATCAATATTTTTTCACAACACAGTGGTTTTCTTAGTTTCATAAAATTGTTGGTTTGCTTTCATATTATTAGATGTCCATTCGAATATATCCCCTTACAGACTTAATATGTACTGTCCATAATCATAACATGATATAAAATTTTTAACCAGGACAAAGAGACTAAAATTTTACATTCAGGAGAATGCAATCCGTTTAAGATATTAAACGGATTAGGGATTTGTTCAAATATTGATAGCTGTATAACAAATTTTATTTTGTAAAAATTTAATGATATAAGAACATAGAAATAGTAATAGAATTAACCCTTCTGTCCATCAGTAAGTAACAATTACCCACCCAGTATCATCCTTCCATAGTACGTAGCATTTCATGTGCATAATGAGTGTGAAGATTCTACTGAACTGTAGAAGATTTCAGTTTAAAATATCTAAACACATTCTCTGCTACACACTCTGAATCTATATTTCCTCTGGTGAGAATTTTGTTCCCCCTCCTAAGAAGGACTGAAGCATCCACACTGTAGTCTTCCTTCTTCTTAAGCTTCATGTACTCTCTGAATTGTATCATGGTTATTCCAAGCTTTTGGGCTAATATCCACTTATCAATGAGTGCATACCATGTGTGTTCTTTTGTGACTGGGTTACTTCACTCAGGATGTTTGCTAGTTCCATCCATTTGCCTAAGAGTTTCATGAAGTCATTGGTTTTAATAGCTGAGTAGTATTCTGTTGTATGAATGTACCATATTTTATGTATCCATTCTTCTGCTGAAGGACATCTGGGTTCTTTCTAGTTTCTGGCTATTATAAATAAGGTTGGTATGAACTAGGGGAGCATGGGTCCTTGTTATATATTGGACCATCTTTTTACATTCAGTAGAATGCAATCTGTTTAAGGTATTATGAGGTTAGGGATTTGTTTAAATATTGATAGCTGTATAAGAAATTTTATTTTGTAAAGATTTAATGATATAAGAACATAGAAATAGTGATAGAATTAACTCTTGTGTCCATCAGTAAGTAACAATATATGGTATATGCCAAGAGGGATAGAGCTGGGTCTTCAAGTAACACCATGTGCAATTTCCTGAGGAACCACCAGACTGATTTCCAGAGTGGTTGTAACAGCTTGCAATCCCACCAGCAATGAAAGAGTGTTCCTGTTTCTCCACATCCTCACCAGCATCAGCTGCCACCTGAGTGTTTGATCTTAGCCACTCTGACTGGTGTGAGGTACAACCTCAGGTTTGTTTTGATTTGCTTTTGTCTGGTGACTAAGGATGTTGAAGATTTTTTTTTTTTGGTGTTTCTTGGCAATTCAATATTCCTCAGTTGAGAAATCTTTGTTTAGCTCTGTACCCCATTTTTAATAGGGTTACTTGATTGTCTGGAGCCTAACTTCTTGAGATTTTTGTATATATTGGATATTAGCCCTCTATCAGATATAGGATTTGTCATTGCCCAATGTGTTGGTTGTCATTTTGTCCTATTGACAGTATCCTTTGCATTACAGAAGATTTGCAAGTTTGTGAGGTCCTATTTATCTATTGTTGATCTTAGAGCATAAGCCATTGGTGTTCTGTTCTGAAATTTTCCCCTGTGGCCATGTGCACAGACTGAAGGAAAGGCCATCCAGAGACTGCCACATCTAGACATCCATGCCATATATGGTCACCAAACCCAGACAGTATTGCTGATGCCAAGAAGTGCTTGCTGACAGGAGCCTGATGTAGCTGTCACATGTAGCCTGGCAAATACAGAGGTGGATGTTCAGAGACAGCTATTGGACTGAGCACTGGGTCCACAATGGATAAGTTAGAGAAAGGACTGA
>NW_021605271.1:0-2610 GCF_004785775.1 Grammomys surdaster | reverse complement strand
GTGAAACTTATAACTGAATTTCCTTCTAAAATGACAGAATAATTAGAGTATAACTTCTGTTTTAGGGACTAAGTGGAGGAAGCACCAGAATTATATTACTATATTGTCTTGAAATTGTACAGTTATTTACAGTGATGTCACAATCATGCTTTGTGTTGTACATATGTATGGGATATTTTAGGATGCAGTGACTTATGATGACGTGCATGTGAACTTCACGGTGGAAGAGTGGAATTTGCTGGATCCTTCCCAGAAGAATCTCTACAAAGACGTGATGCTGGAGACCTACTGGAACCTCACTGCTATAGGTGTAAGACTGTAAATTTTCTTTTGCTTCTTAAAATAAGGAAAAATGTTTCCTGGTTACTGATGATCATCTCTTATTTCAATAAAGAACAAGTAATATTGAGTTAAATAAATCAGGTTCGCCGGGTGCGCACGACTTTAATCCCAGCACTTAAGAGTCAGAGGCAGGTGGATTTGTGAGTTCGAGAACTTGAGGCTAGCCTGGTATACAGAGTGAGTTCCAGGACAGCCACGGCTACACAGAGAAACCCTGTTTCGAAAAAAACAAAACAAAAAAAACCAACCAACCAACCAACCAACCAAACAAACAAACAAACAAAAACAAGAAAAAAATACATCAGGTTCATTGCTGTGAAAATTCTGAGTAACTTGAATTTTGCCTAATTTCAATACCATATCATTCATTTTTTGGTACTGTGTTTTAGGCTATAATTTTGGAGACCGTCCTTTTGAAAAACAATGTGAAACTTCTAGAAGTCATGAAAGGTAATTTTAATGTCTAAGCTGATACAAGTATGCCTGTGGGGAAATTTTACTATAATCTAGGAGCTCTAAAGGAAAGCAAGTGTGTAAAATATCAGTCCTTTTATATTAGCTATGATTATAATAACCTCACAAAATCATGTACCTCACAGTCACTTTTCTGATTTGTGTTTACAAGGCATTCTTCTAAGAAAGCTGACAAGAAAACAGTGCCTTAAGAGAGAGCTTATTTGATTTGTAGCTCCATGAGAGCTATGCTGTGGGACTACCCCTCTGTATAGTCTCAAAATATTTAGATGTTGCACATTGAAGAGTGATAAATATGTATCCAAATCCTTCTAATAAGCCAATAGTCCATGGCTAAATTGGTAGCGCTCATATGCTTTTAGTGACATTGCTACATTTATGGAGCAGTCAGTTTATGAGATTCAACAATGTTGTCATGGAGAAACCTTAATCCATATACAGCAAGTCTACTAGGAACCAAAAGTCAAATTGTGTGAATTCATTGTGCAAATATTTCATTTTTTCTTCTTCTTTTCATTCGTATATCAAGTGTCAGAAAGAATGAAACCATGTGAGCATAGGGATATTTAAATGAGCCACATACATTTTACTATTCTAGGACAATGAGAAGAAATGTAGGATTCTCCCTTTGGGAGGCTCTCTGAATATGTTAGACATTTGCAATTAATTGGTTTTCTGACTTTACTGGAAACAACCCAAAAGTCACACTGCTGAAAATCCCTATGGGTACTACAAATATTGAAGATCTTCTGTTTTTCCTGGGTCCCATTTCAACTGTATTGTGATTACACAAAAACTATAAATGTAGCCAGTGTTATCCAGGTCTGCCTCATTCCATTTTACTTCAGATATGTGAAATCCATCATATAGAAATCACATATAGAAAAAGGATGTTAGAAATATAAGCCATATAATAAATGTTGCTATCACAGAAATTGTCAAAGATGGAAAACAACCTATCGTGGGGAAGAACACCATTATCATATGAAGTGATAAAACCTCATGATCTGATTTTTTTCTCTCTTCTTTTTTTTTTCTTCTTCACATTTTGGGGGGGGGGTTAGAGACAGTGTTTTTCTGTGCAGCCCTGGCTGTCCTGAAACTCACTCTGTAGACCAGGCTGGCCTCGAACGCAGAAATCTGCCTGCCTCTGCCTACCAAATGCTGGGATTAAAGGCGTGTGCCACCACTGCTGGGCCTAATTCTTTTTTTAATATTAAACCAAACTACAAAATTAATTCATATGGATGAAATGATTGATCAGAGTAATGAATGTGGTTAAGCTTTCACATGTGCCAATTATCATTGCAGGTATGTAAGAAGTCACAGTGGGGAAAAAACTATAAGAATGTAATCAATGTAGTAAAGCCTTTTCATGTCACAGTCATCTCCAAAGACATAAAAGGACACATACTGGAGAGAATCCCTATGAATGTAATCAATGTGGTAAAGCCTTTGCAAGATCCAGTTATCTCCAAATACATAAGAGAACACATACTGGAGAGAAACCCTATGAATGTAATCAATGTGGTAAAGCCTTTTCATATCAGAGTAGTCTCCAATGTCGTAAGAGAACACATACTGGAGAGAAACCTTATGAATGTAATCAGTGTGGTAAATGCTTCACACAAAAAATGCCATCTCCATAATGATAAAAGAACCCATATCAGAGAGGAACCTTAGTTATGTAATCAGTGTGGAAAAACCTATTATAAGTGAGAAGTCTCCAAAGACAAAATTGATCACATACAGGAGAGAAAATTTTTGAATGTAATTAATATGGTAAAAGGCTTT
>NW_021605270.1:262-5296 GCF_004785775.1 Grammomys surdaster | reverse complement strand
CTGAGTTCCACTGAGACTTGTGGACTGTGACCTTCACACAGGTTTTCCAAAACCTTGATTCCTGAAATCATGGATCTTGGCTGTGAGAGAAACGATATCAAATACTGGATGCTGATTCAAAATACATACATACCCTGTCCAGCTCTCCAGGTGGCTGTCCCATAATTGACTGTAAAAGTGTTTTCTAAAGGTCATTCTATTTTGCTATCAGTTCAGCACCTTCAGGGTAACAAGGAATATGGTATTAATGGTAATTAATAATTAATAATTCTGGGTTTTTTTTTTCGAGACAGGGTTTCTCTGTATAGCCTTGGATATCTTGGAACTCACTCTGTAGACCAGGCTGGCCTTGAACACATATATCTGCCTGCCTCTGCCTCCCAAGTGCTGGTATTAAATGTGTGCGCCACCACTGCCCAGCAACTGTGTCATTTCTATGATATGAAATGATTTCCTTGGTCAGAAGCAATACTGAGTGGAATGCCATTGTGGTGAATGAGGCACATGGACATGATTCAGCATGTCAATGAATCGTGGATTTGGCAAAAGTGACATGTGCATGAAAGTCAAAATCATAAACAGAACACCTATTGATTCCAGGAAGAAGAAAGCTTTGTCCTTTGCCCAAGAGAAATGATTCAATGTTGTCAACCTGCCACCAAATCACTGGCTGGCCAACCCAGGATATAGTTCCATATCTAGAACTCAGAGTTGGTCTCTGCTACTGGTAGATCTGGCACATACCAGCAGATGTGGCCATATCAGGCTTGGTGAGAGGACTCTACTGTTCTACCCATGCATAAACCCCACTGAGTCCATGATGGCCACTATGTTCATGGTCCCATTGGAAAATGACAGATATAGTTGGGGACATGGCTGACTTCCCACTGAATAGATCATTCTAACTACTTAATTACTGAATGTTTGCTCAGCTGAACTTACCTTTGGGTCAGTATTTACATGGGGCATAAATATCTTTACACACTTTGACCATTTTGAGAGATCTATCCACATACTTCTTCCTTTTATGTCTTTCTCAACAATTTTCTAATTGTTTTCTTTCAAGTATGTGATGGTCAAGCCATGCCACTGTTTACAGCTGATGATTCAATGAATAATCACACATTTCAAAACAAATGTATGAACATTAGCGTGGCTATTTCATGAAGCTCTAAACTGTGATGATTTCCCTTTACATTTTTGTGATGATTTCCCTTTCCTTTTTTTTATCATCCCTTTAGGATGATTTCCCTGCTGAAGATCTCTTGTTAAAAGGGGAAATATTTGGATAGAATTGATGGTTGAGCCTTGTTCCAATATTCAAAATCTATATTTCACAATGAGAGCCTGCCAAAGGCTCCAAGCAACATTTCTATCTGACACTGACAATAGTAGAACAGCCTGCACAGCAGCCTGGTTCTGTTAGAGAGCCTTCTCCTGTTTCTGGCCCCCCAACAGAACATGAGCAGCTTTCTGGGATACTTGGTATATTGGCTGGTGTAACTTACCCATGTGGGGAGTGTGTTGTCTCCAGGATCACAATAGGCCTACTAACTGTTGTGCTTCTTTCTTTTTTGGAAAGAAAGGCCAGGTGCAATTTTGTATCTTTCACCTTGTAATTAATGTCTCTGAATACCCTACAGCAATAGATTCCTAAGCATTGCCGGGCGGTGGTGGCGCACGCCTTTAATTCCAGCACTTGGGAGGCAGAGGCAGGCAGATTTCTGAATTCGAGACCAGCCTGCTCTACAGAGTGAGTTCCAGGACAGCCAGGGCTATATAGAGAAACCATGTCTCGAAAAAAAAAAAATTCCTAAGCATTGCACTAAATTAGAAGACTACTTAATTTAGTTGGATTTATTTTCTGTCTTCTGATGCCCAGATGAGTTACCAATGAGTCCAAATTGATTGACACGTCATACTCCCTAGGTCAATTCTACATAATGTCCACTTTAGAATACTAATATCATATTTCATGGCAGACACATATGATCAAGGTCTCTTCTAACTCAGTTATCACACAGAGCTGCAAATATAATATATCCTTGAGATAAAAGAGTAAAAGTATGCTAATGGCAATGCCAAATAAAGCAAACTGCTTCTGGTGATACTAATGGAGACATAGTAACAAAAAGGCATTTGCTAGATCAGTAACTGCATAACATGTACCAAGTGATGTATGTGTTCATCTTCTCAAGTAAGGATGCCACTCAGTTACCTTGTGACTTTGCTGCCTCCTCTCTTACCTGTTCTTCACACGGCTGACATCTAGGCTAGAAACTGCTCTGCATGCTTCTGATTTGCCATATTAAGATGCTCTTACTCCAGCTTTCAAGCTCTGCTTTCACCTCACTAAGCTCTTCTTGCAAGAAGAAATGTCAGTGTCTTGCTCTGAAGCAGGCTTTGCTGCTGCTTAATGAGAAAACACAATCTCATATTGGGCATTATGTAATTTATCTCCAGCACTGGAGATTTTCTTGCCCTTCTACTAGAGACTCTCCAGATACATGTGTGACCTCTATGGCTCGGCTACAAATGTGTATTTAATATCTTTTTTTTGGGGGGGGGTTCGAGACAGGGTTTCTCTGTATAGCCCTGGTTGTTATGGAACTCACTCTGTAGAGCAGGCTGGCCTCGAACCCAGAAATCTGCCTGCCTCTGCCTCCCAAGTGCTGGGATTATACCTTCCATTTCAGTCACTGGACACAAACCATAATTACAGCTTTCTTGTTGTGGTAAATATTATTTGGGGATTTCTAACCCTAACTCTAACCTAACCCTAACCATAACCCTAATGCCCCTAAACCTAACCCTAACACTAACCTAACCCTAACCCCAACCCCTAACCCCTAACCTGATCTATTTACACAAACAGACCTACACAAAGTGATAGGAGGAAGAATCCACTGGGTGGTGGTGGCGCACGTCTTTAATCCCAGCACTTGGGAGGCAGAGGCAGGTTGATTTCTGAGTTTGAGGCCAACCTGGTCTACATAGTGAGTTCCAGGACAGCCAGGGCTATACAGAGAAACCCTGTCTCGAAAAACCTTAAAAACAAAAAAAAAGAAGGAAGAATCCAACCCAAGGAGATTAATGATAGACATGAAAACACAGGTATTAAATAATCTTGTATTATCTGCAAAAGTAGGGAAAACACACACACACCCCAACACCATCACCATCAGCAATAGCATCAGTAACAACAAGAACAATAACAAAATACCAGGAGATAACCATCACCATTCATTGACTCTCTCAATATCAATGACCTCAGATGAGCTACAAAAAGACACAGGCTAACAGAATGGATGCTAACTCAAACTTATCCTTCTATTGCATATAAGAAATATAGCTTGGGCTGGAGAGATGGCTCAGTGGTTAAGAGCACTGACTGGTCTTCCATAGTTCCTGAGTTCTATTCCCAGCAACTATACAGTGGCTCACAACCATCTGTAATGGGATTTGATGCCTTCTTCTTGGGTGTCTGAAGACAGCAATGGTGTACTCTTATACATGAAATAAATAAATAAATAAATAAATAAATAAATAAATAATTTAAAAATGATAAAATCTGTAGGAAAGAAAGAAAGAAAGAAAGAAAGAAAGAAAGAAAGAAAGAAGGAAAGGAAGAAGGAAAGATATGTAGCTCAACATCAAGAACAAGCATTATTTCAGGGTAAAGGATTGTAAAAAGACATTCCAAGGAAATGGACCAAAGAAGCAAGCTGGTGTACACATTTTAAAATAGATTTAGGTCAGTGGTGTTGCACACCTTTAATCCCAGCACTTGGGAGGCAGGAGCAGGCGGATTTCTGAGTTCGAGGCCAGCCTGGTCTACAGAGTGAGTTCCAGGATAGCCAGGGCTACACAGAGAAACTGTCTCAAAAAACCAAAAAAGAAAAAAAAGAAAGAAAAGTTAAAATAGATTTAAAAAATAATATAAAGAATTGGAGATAGATTCTACATATTCCTCAAAGGGAAAAAAAATTACCAACGATGACATTTCAATTTTTAACATCTATGCCTTAAACACATGGTCACAAGCCTTTGGAAAAGAAAGAGTTTTAAAGCAAAAATCACTTGATAACCTTCATACGTTATACTTGCAAATTTCAATACTCCATTCTCAGCAATGCATAAATTCTCCATATTAAAATTAAATAGAGAAATACTCCAGCTAAGTGATAGCATGAATATGAATCCAGCTGAAATTTGGGGAACATTCTCCCGAAATATATGAAAATCTACCTTCTGCTTAACACCTCATGAAACTTACTAGTAAACTGACTACATATTCAGACACATCGCAGGTCTCAATACATACAAAAAAAAAAAAACAAGCTAGCACAATGTATCTTATCAGACCACCGTGAAGTACAGCTGTATATCAACAAAACCAGAAAGAACACAAAACTTACACACTCAAGGAAGCTGCACACCTCACTACTGAGTGAGAAATGAAGAAAAGAAGTAGACATCAAGATATCATCAAATTGGGAACCAAAATCCATAAAATAGAAAGACAAGAATACAAAGACGTAATGAAACATGGAGTGAGTCCTTTGAGCCTTTTAGTAGACAAAATGGACACATGTATTAAAAGATAGAGAATATTCAAATTAATGAAATCTAAAAGGAAAATGGTGACAAAATAACAGACAATGAAGAAAACCAGAGAATGGTAAGGACATAGTTTGAAAATGTCCATACTCCATCGAATTGGAAATTCTAAAAGAAATGGATAATCTCTTCAAAGGTAAATCAAACTAAGTTAAATAACTTAGACAGACCCACACACCTAGAAAAAGAGAAGTCATTACAAGTCTGTCAAGAAATAGAGGCCAGGGCAATCGGTTTTACCAGACTTCCAAAGAGGAGTTCTTGAAAATACTCCTCAAAGTATTCAGAAAAAGAAACCTTAGCTGATTATATTTTGTGAACCCATGGTTACCCAAATATCTAATCAATATAAAGACTGAGCAACGAGAGAGAGAGAGAGAGAGAGAGAGAGAGAGAGAGAGAGAGAGAGAGAGA
>NW_021605270.1:0-252 GCF_004785775.1 Grammomys surdaster | reverse complement strand
AGAGAGAGAGAGAGAGAGAGAGAGAGAGAGAGAGAGAGAGAGAGAGAATCAGAGACCAATTTCTCTTAAAACCACATATGCAAAAATACTTAAAAATAATATAAAATAGAAAGCACACCAAAAGTTCATCCTCCATCGTCAATGATGTAGGCTTCATTAAAGAGATTCAGGAATGGCTTAAGATAATATGCTTAACATATAAGAAAAAAAAAAGTGGTCATCTCCTTAGATGATGAATAATTCTCTGACAAT
>NW_021605269.1:0-4104 GCF_004785775.1 Grammomys surdaster | reverse complement strand
AATAGAATCCTGACAATCTGAGAGCCTCAAAGCCAGGCAATCTGTTTCAGAACTGGAAGTACAAACATCTGTGTGACTGGAACTTCCTGCCACAGTAAAGATGACACTAGAAGTGGAAGTTCTGGAGATCTCATCAAAAAGATTTAAAGGCTGAGCTGTAGGCCTCCAATTATTTAGATCCTCACAGTTTGGCTTCATTATGGGAAAACTTATCATAGTAAGCAGAGCAGTAACTTCACTTACCATCAAAAGAGAACACAGACACAGAAAAAAGGAAGAAATATAGAGAGAAGTCAAAGAGATACACACATACTACACTGAAAGAGATACATAATACTACACAGTACTTTGTCCTCCATAGGTAACTACAGTTGACTCATTGTAAAATGAAAAGCACCTCCCAAAAATGGACAACTCCAACAAAGTTCTCGATACTGCCATAGTTATCATTACTCATCGGAGGTGCTAACAGAAATTTATACACTCCATTTCCTAGAAAAATATTCTCAATTGAGGTTCCTCCTTCTCATATGAGTCTACATTGTGTTAAGGTAACACAAAAGAAGCCTTGTTGGTGATGTTTTATCATATCTGGCAGAAGAATGTGGCAGCATGGTGACCAAAATGTGATGCAAGAGTTCAGAGTTCATAGATTCTTAACAGTCTGAGAACTTGAATGACAAGAGATTTTTGTAAAAACTGGAAGTCCAACAAAAGGGTCTGGATATCACTGTCTGGGAGTGAGCACACAACAGAATTAGGCTTGTCTTTGGAAATGAAAAGAGAGGCCTAGTACAGGTGCTGTGTCATAGGAAGGAGGCCAGAGAACAGGATATAGCACTAAAGAGCACATTCACTCTTGCACACAAAAGATGCCCATGAGTAATTTGGACATAGTTAATGTTCCTTCAGAGGACACCACTCTTAAGGACTTACTACTGGGGGAATATCAGTGGAAAACAAGTGAAGAGCTGGCTGTTGGAGATAAATGTCATAGACTAAAAGGGCAATGGGAACAAAGGTCTACATATATAATACCATGAATACCTGGTATGCTCCCAGTTTATCATAAATAGAACTTGGAATATCGACATGGAAAAAAAACCCTTGGGCTAGATAACCAAATGAGGAATTTTGATGCAGAAGCTGAATCATAGAACTAAGCCTCAGGTATTGTTCATGGTGTGGACCGGATTCAGGGAAGCTCTATAGGCATAAATGTTGAGAGAAAGCTGCATCCATAATGAGTCATTCATGTGTGGGGATCCAATGCGTCTCTTGGTTCTTATGGAATTCAACAGAGAAAGTAGAGGTTCTGTGTGTCTAGAACTATCCTGGAAGAATGACAAAGACTACTGAAATGGGTTCTTCTGGAGAGCTTACCAACAGGAGACTATGGCTGAGTAGTATATATCCACATATTAGGAACAGCACAGTTGGACTTAATTCTGGACAGACTCATCATACTAAGAAGGGCAGGCTCTTCATTGTGCATTATTTAGAGAATGTACGTCAGGAATTAAGGAAGAAACCTAAAGGCCTGAAGCTGTTTCCAATAAGGAATACTACATACTGCTTTGCATTCCATAGACCTCAGCTTGTCTTCTTGAAAAACCCAGAAACACCTCCCAAAGTTTGACAACATCCACAGAAAGCTCCACCCTACCATAAGAATCATTACTGAACGGAAGAACTCAGTAGGCTTTTCTACATACTGTTTCATGAAGGAATGTTATCAATAGAAGTTCCTTCCCAAATAACTCTAGAACATGTCAAGATAGCAAAACGTAAACCATCATGTTGAGGCTCTAACATACATGGCAGATGTTTGTGGGAGCATGGTCCACTTGGTACTAATTCTGCTACCATTAGGACTATGCATGTGGATTCACTACTGGAGAGACTTTCAGAAGGATATTGTGTGCTGAGCATTTTGCATGGAATGAAAGAAGAGAAGCATGGAAGAGTGAGTGAGACACTGGAATGAAAATATCTGTAGATCTGGTCTGCAAAACAGTATAAGCCCTGTCTATCATGGAAAGGACTGGGAGTGTAGAAATCATAAACAGATCTGATATGTGCCAGACCAACAGAGGAAGTTAGATGCTGAATCTAAAGGATATTACCTTGGCCTGCGGTTGTATTCAAGGAGTCGACAGGAGAGATTCAGGGAAGATAGTCCTGCAACGAATATTGTTGGGTGAGAACTCCATCCATGTTTAGGCATTAACATGGGCTATGGTATAAATACTTTCATTCTCCAGAAATTCAAAGATATAGTGTGGTATGATTGTGAACAGTACTATTCAGGCACACATAAAGGGAGCTACTGAGAGCCCACCAACAAGGCAAAATGGCTAAGCTGTGAGTTACCACTCAATGGGAATGTAAAACCAACCAGACCCCCAAGAGTTCCCTGGAACTAAACTACAAACCAAAGAGTACACAAGGAAGGACCCATAGTTCTAGCTGCATATATAGCAGAGGAAGGCCTTATCTGACATCAATGTGAGGAAAGGCCTTTGGTCCAGTTAAGGTTTGATCCTCCAGTGTAAGGGAATGACAGGGTACTGTGGTGGCAGTAGGTAGGTGGTAAGGGGAGCACACTTACAGTAGAATATGGTAGGGAGATGAGATATGAGGTTTATGAAGGTTAAACTGAAATGGAAATAAATAAAATATCCAATAAAATGTATCAAAAATAAATATAAAAAATAATCCATACTCACATGACATTTAAACAGATTTCTCTAAGGACCATTTCATGGAGGATTGTTATCAATTAGGGTTCCTTCTTCTCAGATGACTCTCGATTGCATAAAGGTAACACAGCACAAACCATCACGGTGAGGCTCTACCACACAGAGCAGAAGAATGTGACTGCATAGTGCACGTGCTACTGAAACACATGTAAGATTACAGTGTCAATAGTATCCTGAAAAACAGTGTTAGATGCTCAAAGCCAGGCAATCTATGTTAGAGGGGGAAGTCCACCAAATGGATCTAGAGAAGCATGGTCTAGAAATATGCCCAGAGCAAAACTTGATTTGGATCTGGGAGTAGAAAACAGGGAAGCACAGTGCTGGTGTTATGTGACCTCATGGAGGCTTTGGAATAGGGTACAGCACTGGAGGGCAAGTTTGAGACTTGGAAACTAGTTTATAAACTTCATATATTTACATACACCTCTTCTCATGAATGCTACAATTGTGGACTCACTACTGCTAGAACACAGCTTCGAATTGGGTGTAGGGCTGGGTGCCTAAATTCAAGCAAGGAGTTAGCCCTGGTTGTGCTAGCAAAGGTATGTGTATGTCACCATGCATATCAAGGACATGTCCTCTCAGAAACAGGTTTGGGAATGTAAAGTTGGCAACAGAACCTAGGGATCAGAAAAACAATGGAAGAATTCAAATACAGACGCTGCATGACAGATCAAGGCATGAGTTTTTGTGCATGGTGTGGACAGGAGAAATTCAGAAAATCTGTTCAGGAAAATGTGTTGATTAAATCTGGATCCAGATGAAGGACTTACTATTTGAGGGTAGACTGGGTACTCTGCTTGTCCAGAACATCAAAAGATTTAGTGTATGATCAGTTTGACCAGAACCATCCAGGGAGAGACACAATGGCACTGCAAGGGGAGAGCTTCTGGAGAAGTCACCAAAAAGATGCAATGGTTGTGCTCAAGTTATTTAGAACCTCAAATTATTTAGAAGATCAGATTTGGGCTTCATTCTGAGAAAACTTACCAGAGTAAGCAGGGCACGAGCGTGACTTTCCATCTCTAAGAGAACACAGGTCAGGAAACAAGGAAAATATACAGACACAATGAATGAAAGAGATACAACTAAGGCATACTACATAGTACTTGGTACTCCATAAGTAACTCCACTTGCGTTTCTGTACAACCCCAAACAACTCCCTAAATTGGGAAACACCCACAGATGTCTCCACACTCCCATACTTATCATTACTCAATGCAGCTCCCAACAGGTAGTTACAAAGTCCATTTCATGGGGGAAAGTTCTCAACTGAGGTTCTTTCTTCTCATATGACTCTAGTTTGTTTCAAGAGAAGACAACACAAACCATCATGGTGAAG
>NW_021605268.1:0-4567 GCF_004785775.1 Grammomys surdaster | reverse complement strand
AAAGGTAATTGAGGGTGGCCTTGTCAGATGTCAGTGGAAGTTGAGGGCCATGGTCCCTGAAAGTTTGGATTCCCTAGTGTTGGCGAATTTTAGAGAAGAGAGATGGGACTGGAAGGATATTTGAAGTACACCCTCATAAAAATAGGAAGAGGGGGTATGCGATAAGGGGTTTTGGGGGAGAATGGGAGAGGAGATAACATTGAAAGGTAAATATGGAAAATATCCAAAAAAAAAAAAGATAACAGGTCTGGAAAAAAAAGAGTGAGTTTACTTACTTCAAATTATTTTCAAAAGTTTCTAGGAGATGCTAATTGGCTAAGATCTTATTTTAAGCTCTCCACAAAAGAATTTAAGTCTCTGTTTAATATTCTCAAGAGAAATTTAAATCCTAATTTTACAACAATTGATTGACAAAAGAGGAGTAATCTCACAAAAAGTAGAAGCTATGATTAATTGATATATTATATATAGTCCGAACAGTTGCTGGCTCTTCTATAAGAGACCTTTGACAAAAGAGATTATTAATATAGATTTATATTTCTTTAAATAATGTCTTCATGACTCTCTGAGTGTGGAAGGAGCGGCTTCTAGTGCATCTGCCCTAATTTCACAAGAACTCTAAAAAATTGGCTTTAAAAACAAAAGTGAGGGAAAGGTGCACCCCCCCCCCAAGAAGTTATTCCCCGAAATCATGCCTTGTTCACTTTTAACTCTCTAAAACAGAAAGCTGATGGCAATCTGCTGCTGACTGCCTCTGGCATCACTGAGACCAATAAAAACTATGCCAGAGCTATGTGAAAGAACCCTTTTACCCTTAAAGAGAATGGCCCCAACCCAGTTCTCTTATGGGGCCAAGGATTGATATGCCTGTTTGATACCACAAAAGGCACAGCTAAATGGTTGCCAAAGAGATTAATGAAATAAATAGATACCCCCACAAACCTAGGCCCAACCATAAATAAGATGAATAACAATTGACTTCCAGAGAAGAGAAATCTCTCTGAGAATTCCCTTCTTTTTCCTTTCCAGGTAAAAATGAATCACCCGTGATGTCTGCTGTTAGAAGTTCTAATCCAGATGCTGGTCTCCAAACTTACACCACTCAGACCTTGGAATGGCCATTGACAGGAACATCAAACAGCTAGAGATTGACATCACTAATCTGAAGAAATCCCTAGTTTCACTGTCTAAAGAGACCTCCAAACTTTGCAAAGGACTTTATTGGACTTGATTTACTCTTTTCCAATAGAAAAGACTGTGTACAGCTCTTGACAGTGTACAGTCCTTAAATAAGAATGTTGCTTTTACATAGACATGACAGGGACAGTTAAAAAGAGCATGAGAAAGGTCAGAGAAGGCTCTGAGAAAAGACAGAGAGAGAAAGGGAAAGATGAGAGCTGGTACAAGAATTGGTTCTCTTCTTCTCCACAGTTGTGAACCCTATCTCCTCCCATCTTAGGACCATTAATTGGGTTAGTTTTGCTTACTTCTTTTGGTCTCTGGACCTTAAATAGGATGACTAACTTTGTGAAACAACAGATAAATAATTTGGTTGCAAAATCTATTCAGATACATTATTATAGGTTAGCTATGGAGGACCATGAGACTCAAGATGAGGTTGTTACTCTATCCAGGGTGTTCCCAAAACTCATCTCCACCCAACCTAAAAGAGGGGACTTCTGCCCCTAGACCTAGCAGAGAGGGGCCACCCAGAACCCCCTCTGACTGGCCATCTCAATTCTTGCTTAGGCTTCGAGGCTAAGCACTGCAAATAAATATAAATAAAAGTTACAAATACCTCTCTGGGTTCCCTGAGAAACAACCCTGACTGCAAAGGGGTTGATGTCAAAAGTATCCCCTCTCCAGGAAAAAGACATCGGGATGAGTATGGTCCTCATGCCTCACTGGACAACAAAAGGGGGACCAGAGCCATTACAAAGTCCCCTTCAATTACTGGAGGTCAGGCCTCTATCCCCACATTTGCAAGATTAGAATCCACACAGCCCTTCTATACTTAGAGAAAGGAGATATCATGGGCAGCCCTGCTTATACACTGAATGCCTAAAATCAACCATAGGCCTAAAAAAAACAATAGGCCTGTCATACATGTATACTAACACCAAGTCTTGGGTCTCTGTGGAAAAACATTGAAACAGATGGCTATAAGCTATTGTAAACAGGCAGCTTTTATGGTAATTTACCAGCCTGAGTAGTCATAGACCTTGTAAATAGGTAGCCTTGGCAGATAATTCCAACTTAGATAAGGACAAGTGAATCATAGGCTGAATCCTAGTGACCTGTCCCCTGAACCTTGACTCAGCCAATAATCTGTTCTGAAAGATATCTGTACTCCTCCTGAGCACCCATGCTCTGGTGTGATCCCCTTCCCCATGTCGTCCTTTTTGTGTTTATAAGCCCTGTGTGAATAAGCAAAAATTAAGATTTGATGTAAGAAAGAAAGAATGAAGGAAAGAAAGAAAGAAAGAAAGAAAGAAGGAAAGAAAGAAAGAAGAGAAAAACAATTTATTAGAAAAGAATGCCTGTCCAGCTATAGATGGACAGATGAAAATATAAGCAATGTATATGCAGACCATAAAAACCACATAGGGCAAGAGCAAGGGAACAGGAATTAACAGCACATGGTTTTTTGGGTTTTTTTTTTTCCTTTTTCGTGACAGGGTTTCTCTGTGTGGCCCTCACAGTCCTGGAACTCACTCTGTAGACCAGGCTGGCCTCGAACTCAGAAATCTGCCTGCCTCTGCCTCCCAAGTGCTGGGATTAAAGGCATGTGCCACCACCACCCGGTCCACAGCACATGGTCTTACAGATGAGATGGGTTCAAGTGTCCCTGAGATGGGTTCAATTCTCAGTGTGTACATGACAGCTCACAACAATCAATAATCCCAAGTTCAGAGGTTCTAGGGCCATCTCTTGACAACTGTGAGCATCATACAACATGTGGTGGGCATCCATGCATACAGGCAAGATACTCAGAATGATTACAAAAGAAACATACAAATGATAAGATAAACATACAAATGACAAAGTTAGCTTCCTCCAAGACATGGAAAGATGGTTCGACATAAAAAACACTTTGTCAATATATTCCACCAAATAAATAAAATTAAAGAAAAAGAAATCACCTGACCATCTCATTAGACACTCAAAAGGCCTTTGTCAAACTCCAGTGCCTCTTCATAATAATAAAAGTGTTTAAAGACCAGGAATACAGGGGACATACCTACCCATAATAAAGGTAGTTTACAAAAAGCCTACAGCCAACAACAAATTAAATGGAGAAGAAATTCAAAGACTCTCTACAAACATCATTAAAAAAGAATCGTGGTTGTCTGTTCTGTCCATGTCTATTCCAATAGTACTGGAAATTCTAGCTAGAGCAATAAGACAACTAAAGGAGAACAAGGGAATACAAATTAGAAAGAAAGTAGTCAAGTGTCATTATTTGGAGATGATATGATACTACATATAAGCAGTACCCAAAACACTACCAGTTGATAAACACCTTCAGCAAAATGGCTGGATATAAAGTTACTCCCCCCCCAAAAAAAATCATAGCTCTCTTACATATGAATGACAAATGGGCTGAGAAGAACATTACAGGAAACAAAGCTTCACAACAGCCACAAACAATGAAAAAATATCTTGGGGTAATTGTCCACAAGCCACTAAAAGACTTGTTTAACAAGAACTATGAAGAAAATACCAAAAGATTGAAAGATATCCCCACAAGTAGGCATTGGTAGAATTAACATAGTAAAATGGACATACTACCAAAAGCAATCTACAGATTCAAAACAATTCCCACTCTATTCCAGCACAATTATTTTCAGACCTTGAAAGGACAATCCTTAATATCATATGGTATCATAAAAATCTCAGGAGACCTGAACAATAATAGGAGTTCTGGTGGTATCACCATCTCTGATGTCAAGTTGTACTATAGAGATGTAGTAATAAAAATTTCATATTATTAGCATTTACAATGACATATCAATCAATGTAAGCAAATCAAAGACTTGCAGATAAATTCACATACCTATGAAAATTTAATTTCTGATAAAGTAGCTAGAAGAATACAATAGAGAAAAGAAAGCATCTTCAACAAATGGACCTGGTCTAATTGGATATGCATATGGGAGTACACAAGTACATCCATATTAATCACCCTCTGCAAAACAAATTCAAATGGATCATAAAATCTCAACATAAAAGGAGAAACAGTGAACCTGATGGAAGAGAGAATAAGGAATATCCTTCAAGACATTCCCACAGGAAACAACTTCCTAAACAGAAGACCAACCATGCTAGCACTAAGATCAACAATTAATGAATTGGACCTAGTGATACTAAAAACTTTCTCTAATACAAAGAACAACTTCAATAGGACAAAACTGACCTATACAGTGAGAAAAGATTTTTACCAAGTCCACATATTACTGAGGCCTGTATCCAAAATATATAAAGAACTCAACGAGCTAAACCTCAACAAACTTAACAAGCCAAGTACAAAATAGGCTATGGTTCTAAACAGAGAGTCCACAATAGT
>NW_021605267.1:0-2661 GCF_004785775.1 Grammomys surdaster | reverse complement strand
AATTCCACTCAACTGTGCCTCACATCCAACACCTCATCTGAAAGGGACATCAGAATAACTCCTTTTGATCCAGTAGTCCTCAAATCCACATTCTCTGTCCATGAGGTCTATAAATGTCATCCTTTTAAAGTGGGGCTTTCATGCCTTTCCCTCTGCCTATAGTAGCCTAAAAGAGTCCACGCCTACTCATAAATATTTCCTCTTTCCCTTCTGTCTATGGGGCAAGAACACTTTCTCCTTTCTCCTTATGCCCACGTTTACCTGAATTCCTTTGCCCAAGGGGGACTCATTGAAAGGTGTCAATAGATCTTGTTCTACTGACTTTGTGTGCCTGCTATATCCCAACTGTCTAGGATTACTTTCAAACGTATTTCTACTACATATATTCTGAGACATTCCTCCACTGAAGAAAGGTGCTTTGGACTTATTTAATCTGATCAAAGGTTTCATAGTCCAAAGACAACCATTCAACATGTTGGAATACTGGAACAACTGCTGCCTGGACTTTCACACATCACGCAAAATATACAGACATTCTAAATACTCAAAAAGAATAGGAAGCTGATCAAACTATATTAGAACTTTGTCTGCTCCACAAGGTATTTACATTTTCTCCAATTCGAAATGGGCTTTTTAATTTTATTGAAAATAACCAGAGATTTGACCCCTCTAACAAATAGGTATAAAATTTCACTTTTCATAGAGTTTCTCAGAAATTCCGCTTATGAGCAGGGTGCTGCAACACCCTTATGCCCTTGAAGTCTGACACATTACCTCTTTGAGGAAGGGCACAATAGTCCTACTTCTTTGCAAACCTGCCCAAGCTCTTTCCCCATCTCACACAGGAAGATTTAGACATTCATAACAGAGAGTGCTCCAGACCTGGCCTGTGTGATTGAGGAAATCTCACAGACTCACCATCTTCCCAGTGGGTCTCCTACAAACAACTTCTAATTTCTGTGGTCTGGGAAGCACTGTTCTGACCTAATAGAACTCAGAGCACTGTGGACTGAGGTCCCAAACAGAAGAGTATCAAGGCAAGGGTAAATCAGCCTACTTTCTTCATTTCAGTCCCTCAGACACAGTCCTCCATGCAAAGGAAGCTGTGGATGGACCTATATTTGAGGAAGACACTGAACCTGAGACTACTGCATTGCAGCCTCTTAGAAGACTTTGAAGACATCTGTTGTGCCTAGCAGAGACATTCAGATGATATAGAGGGTAGATTGTGATTTCAAGTTTGGAGCCGATAAGGGAACATTCTATAATTCTCAAGGTATCAATCAACTTTCAACTTCTGCTCAATAGTGCTCCAGACATAAGAGTAAGAGAGGCTTAGCCTCTTCCACACAATCCTGGGGAGCTCCAACCTCATCCTTCTACTTTAGAGCATCTTAGATCTATCACATGTCCCCAGAGGGAATGAAACAATTCCTCCTCTGCACACAGGCAAATTGGATATGTCTCCCCTTACCCAAAGTTCTCTGAGTACCCCCTTTTACTGAATTGGCTTTTAGACTATTTCCTCTCCCTCATTATACCCGAAATATTCCTCTTCTCACCAAAGGATCCCAAGCTTGCCTGTTCTACTAGAGAAATACAGTCCACCAATATCCAAAGTGTTCTCAGAACTTCAAAATATTCTCCTGAGGGAGTGCACTCACTATGTATTTAATTGGGCCTCAGATCCTTCTGTTGTGTCCACAGGAATTCCAAACTCCTGCCTCTGATTTTCCAGTGGGTCTCAGATTTCATTTTCCCCAGGCCATCTTCAATCATGCCTTTCTAACCAAGGAGGACATCACATTGTGCTCCTCTGGTGCAGGGTCCTCTCGCATTCCCCCACACCATCTTTAGGACCTACAATACTTCAATCTACCCAAAGGGACCTCCAGACCCCCCAGGCTTAAAGTTCCAGAGCCCAAGCTTAGCAAGTGCAGCCCAGAAAAGAAGCTCACTGCCTCAAGGAGAAACCAAAATGATGTGTTCCCCACATTTCATACCTAGGCCTAGTAGCTGAAAACATGCTTAAGAAGGAGAACCAGTGTGGGACTCAGGTTTTCTGATGAATGCTCAGACTGCTGCCTGACCTGGCACCACATTCACTACAGTGGACAGATGTCTCTGAGGAGGAGCTGCTAGCTGATAAGGCAGTACCTGGAATGTGCTGCAGTGCATGAGGTAGGCTGGGACTTTGATCTTATGTCAAGGAAAGAGTATGCAAATTTCAAACTCTACCCAACCAAAGTGCTTGTTTACCTCTACAAAGGGCTTTAAGATTTCCAATTTCTCCACAAGAGGCCCTCACATATTTCCTCTCTGACCCTCCATGTCTTGCATACGTTTCAGGGCTCTCAGGGTCTCATTTGTTCCTCATGCCCCTTGCCCTCTCATCTCTGACCACTAGTCATACATCTCTGACTTAGTGTTGGGGACATTCTTGGTATGAAAATGAGGCCATCAATAGTGCCTACATACTATTTCTGAAGGATTGGAACTCACAACTCCACCTTTGGTCAAGGGTACTTCAGATATTCCTTTGTCATTACAATGGGTCTCTATACTAGTATCTTTATTCAACAGGCCTCTGGTTTTACCCTCTGGCCAAGCAGGACTCCCACTTTGCTCAAAGAGATGTCACAATTACACAATGTGGACAAA
>NW_021605266.1:0-8766 GCF_004785775.1 Grammomys surdaster | reverse complement strand
TATGCATGAACGATGACAGTTTCTAAGTCTCTGGCAATTTCTTAGCTCAAACTAACTTGATTCAGCTATCCAAGTAAACTCTACTATTCTGGATTCTAAAGCCACAGCAACATGTTCAAAATTTTCAAGTTATATTAGTTGCTCTTGCTGGAACATGGCCCCTAGTTGAATGGCATTTATCCCAGCAACCTAGTCTCGAAGGTTTGCTCACTGTCTAATTGTTGCTGTCAAGGAACATGATCTCTAGACTAACCTTGAACCAAGAGATCTGCTTGTCTCACACACTTGATTTGTGCATCTCCATGCTTGGAAATAATTTTTCATAACATTTACCAAATAAAGAAAAATATTCTTTGCTTTCTTTGTTCTAGGTTAGCATTGAACTCAGAAATTTCCTTGCCTCTATCTCTTAGGACTAAAGATGTATACTATACTGAATAAACACAAAGCATTTCTGAGCCAGTATTCTCTAGATCTCTATCCAAAGTTACTGTAATACCATGGCATTATTAGGACCAAAACCCTCTGTTTTCTAGCCCATGATCTGGATTTCTGATTTTTCTCCCATTTATGGATTTTAGGTCAAAACATATGTAGCCATGTTGACAACTGTCAGCAGCCATCCCAGTCCATCTCTTGGGTATTTGAATCAGAATCATATCTTCTTTTGTCCAAAAAAAAAATAACTGCAGCATTAAACTGCCTGTATAATATAAACCATCCCTTTCTCAACTGAATATCTACAAAGAGAATCCCTAGCTTGTGAGGATATTTCCCCCTGGTCAATTCTCATTTACTTCCATTTAGTATCTTTGCATACATGATTTAACACCATTCTACTTCCTGATACCCTGTTGTGAACACTATATTTGAACCCCTCCATTTTGAGCTTTCGGTTTCCCATTTTAATCTACCTTTTGAAATGTTTCCCATAAGAGTGAACAACAGAACAAAGTCTAATCTAGGTCTCTTTGAGGCTCCCTTTATTAATGGTATTAATTTACATGTCTTTAAATTACCATCCAGAAAACTCTGAAGACAAGCGCACAAGGAAGCCACATTCTTCACAAAAATAACAAAAGATATTTTCTAACCCTCACATTAATACTCCTCTCGAATGAAATCTTCTGTGTTAAGACCCTTCATTTAAAATCACTCTTAGAACCACTCTCTGCCCTGCTGCTAATACTTCAGCATATTAAGCTCCATTTAAAGCATCCAAACTGCCAGAATCGAATTTCCAACAAAAACAACAACCTGGACAGACCTATCAAAATGATAACCCAGTCTCTGGTACCCACTTCTATGTTAGTTAAGGATTCATCACAGAGAAGAGACCCCATGAGTAAGACAACTCTTATGGAGGATGACAGTCAATTTGGGCTGACTGACAACCTAAAGATTACTTCTATTAACACGATGGCAGGAATTCGGACACCATTCAGGATGACATAGTGCTAAAGACACCAGGGAAGGCAGGTTATTCTTGTCCACAGGCTGCCAGGAGGATGGTTTTAACCAAGCTGTCCTGACCTGAGATTTTCAAGAATCCTCCATTGTGACACACTTCCTATGACAAAGCGACCCCATCCTCAGTAATGCCACATATCTGATTAGTGATAAATTCATGTAGGCTAAGCATAGTGAAACAATCAAAATCATTCCCTGGCAGTATTTTGTCTCTGCAAAAAAAAATGACATTATGGGGCCTATAACAAGCAAAAAGAACTTTGAAACTGTCTAATGCCAAAACACCCATAGTGTAGTCCAGACGCAACAATGCTCAGAATCCTAAATGTTCTTTTGTCTTCCTGAACTCTCTAAAATTCATTCCAGCATCAAATAAAAGCTTAACATAAGATCACATATGTACATCTTCATAGGGCATATATAAACATTTCAAAACTTCACAGTGATGATACTCCTTCAAAAGAAGCCAAAAATCCAACTGCAAAAAAAATCAAATCCTGCATTGACTTTATTGATGTCCAGCTCTTTTCAGGTTTGAAAGCTATAATCCACTTGTGCTGTATAAAACAAACCCTCACCTTTGTCTTGTGGTGGTTCCAATCCCTGATACCTGCTTTCCTCAACAGGCATCCCACAGGGTTCACTGAGGATCATCTGGGCTCTTACAAAAAGAGCTTGGGTTTAACCTTTCAGCTATAGTTTCTGTGTGACCATAAGCTCCTGCCAATAGTACTCCACTGTTGCTGCTCTTGCTTGTGGTCATCCCATTTATCTGGACTCTCAAATATACCCAGTTCTTCTCCTTCTAGCAGGCAGCATTTTCACCATGAGCCTCTCGTAAGCAGTCTTCAAGGTACCAATCCTCAAATTCATTATATAACAACTTTCAGTCCTTGGACTTCAATAGACACTGAAGCAGCAATTTACCCAATGGCCTTACGTAGCCACTCACAGGACCAGGCCTCAACTGCTCCTCAGGATCCCTTATATCACTCAGTAGCAACTGGAAGATTTTTACAAATTATCTGGCTGCCTACAGGAGGGCTATCTCTGGAACACAGCTTCTTGGTGCTCTCATAAAATACTTCCAGTATATTATGCCTGAAAGATGACATTTTCTAAGTCACTGGGAATTTCTTAGCTCAAACTAACTTGATTCAGCTATCCAAGTAAACTCTACAATCCTGGAATATAAAGCCATAGCAAAATGACCAAAACTTCCAAGTTCTATCAGTTGCTGGTGATGGAGCATGTCCACTAGTTCAATGGCATTTTTCCCAGCAACCTAGTCTTAATGGCTTGCTCACTGCCTAAGTACTGCTGTCATGGAACATGATCTGTAGTCTAACCTTGAACCCAGAGATCTGCTTGTCTCACACACTTGATTTGTGTACCTCTGTGCTTGGAACTAATCTTTTCTTCAACTTTACCAAATAAAGAAAATTATTCCTTGCTTTCTTTGTGCTAGGTTGGCCTTGAACTCAGAAATTACCTTGCCTCTCTCTCTTGGGAATAAAGATGTATACTATAATGCATAAACACAAAGCTTTTCAGAGCCAGTATTCTCAAGATCTCTATCCAAAATTACTGTAATAGCATGGCATGATTTGGACCAAAACCCTCTGTTTTCTAGCCCATGATCTGGATCTCTGATTTTTCTCCCAAATAAGGATTTTAGTTCACAACATATGTTGACAACTGACAGAAGCCATCCCCTTCCATCTGTTGGCCATTTGAATCAGAATCATATCTTCTTTTGACCAAATGAAAAAAAAAATAACTGCAGCATTAAAAGGCCTATATAATAAAGACGATCCCTTTCTCATCTTAAAATCTACAAAGAGAATCCCTAGCTGGGTACCATATTTTCCCCTGTTCAATTCTCAGTTCCTTCCATTTAGTATCTTTGGATACATGATTTAACTTCTTTCTACTTCCTGATACCATGTTGTGAACACTATATTTGAACCCCTCCATATTGGGCTTCAGGTGTCAAATTTTACTCTACTTCTTGAAATGTTTCCCATAAGAGTGAACAACAGAACAAAGTCTAATCTAGGTCTCTTTGAGGCTCCCTTTATTAATGGTATTAATTTACAACTCTTTAAATTACCCTCCAGAAAACTCTTAAGACAAGCACACAAGGAAGCCCTAATCTTCACCAAAATACCAAAAGATATTTTCTAAGCCTCATATGAATACTCCTCTCTTCTGAAAACTACTATGCCAAGCTCCCTTATTTAAAATCACTCTTTTCACCACTCTCTTCCCTGCTGCTAATACTTCAGCATATTGATCTCCATTTAAAGCATCCAAACTGCCAGAATCAAATTTCCTACCAACAAAAACATGGACAGACCTATCACAAGGATAATCCAGTCTCTGGTACCCACTTCTATGTTAGTTAAGGATTCATCACAGTGAAGAGCCCCCATGAGTAAGACAACACTTACTGAGGATGACAGTCAATTTGGGCTGTGTTACAACTTAAAGATTCCATCAAATAACACCATGGCAGAAATTCGGACACCATTCAGGATGACATAGTGCTAAAGGAGCCAAGGAAGGCAGATTATTCTCTTCCACAGGCTGCCAGGAGGATGGTTTTAACCAGCTGTCCAGACATGAGATTTTCATGAATCCTCCATTGTGACACACTTCCTATGACAAATTGAGAACATCCTCAGTATGGCCACATATCTGACTAGTGATAAATCATGTAGGCCAAGCATAATGAAACATTAAAAATCATTCCCTGGCAATAACTTGTGTCTGCAAAAAAAAATGACATTATTGGGGCTATACCAAGCCAAAGGACCTTAGAACTATCCAATGGCAAAATAATCATAGACTAGTCCACACTCAACAATGCTCAGAATCCTAAATGTCCTTTTGTCTTCCTGAACTCTCTAAAATTCATTCCAGCATCAAATAAAAGCTTAACATCAGATCACATATGTACAACATCATAGGGTATATAGAAACATTTGAAAACTTCACATTGATGATACTCCTTCAAATGAAGCCAAAAATCCAACTGCAAAAACTTCAATTCCTGCATTGACTTTACTGATACCCAACTCTTTTCAGGTTAGCAAACTATAATCCACTTGTGCTGAATAAAAGATACAGTCACCTTTGTGTTGTTCTGGTTCCAATCCCTGATAGCTGCTTTCCTCCATATTCATCCCAATGGGTTCACTGAGGATCATCTGTGCTCTTACAAAAAGAGCTTGGGTTTCACCTTACAGCCCTAGTTTCTGTGTGACCATAAGCTCCTGACAGTAGTACTCCACTGTTGCTGCTCTTCCTTATGGTCATCCCATTTTACTGGACTCTCAAATACACCCAGTTCTTATACTTCCACCAGGCAGCACTTTCACCATGAGCCTCTCCTAGGAAGTCTTCAAGGTACCAATACCCAACACCATTGTATAACCCCTTTTAGTCTTTGGACTTCAAGAGACACTGAAGCAGAAATTTCCACAATGGCCTTACCTTGCCACTCACTGTATCAGTCCTCAACTGCACTTCATGATCCCTCCATTCCTTCAGTACCACATGGATGATTCTTACAAATTATCTGGCTGTCTGCAGGAGGGCTATCTCTGGAACACACCTTCTTGGTGCTTTCATAAAATACTTCCAATGTATTATACCTCAACGATGACAGTTTCTTAGTCACTGGCAATTTCTTAGCTCAAACTAAATTGATTCAGCTGTCCAAGTAAACTCTACTATTCTGGATTCTATTACCATAGCAACATGCCCAACACTTCCAAGTTCTATCAGTTGCTGGAACACAGCCCCTAGTTTAATGGCATTTATCCCAGCAACCTAGCCTCAATGGTTTGCCCACTGCCAAAGTATTGCTGCCATGGAACATGATCTGAAGACTAACCATGAACCCAGAGGTCAGCTTGTCTCACACACTTGATTTGTGCACCACCGTGCTTGGAACTAATCTTTTCTTTACCTTTACCAAAGAAAGAAACTATTCTTTGATTTCTTTGTTCTAGGTTGCCCTTGAACTCAGAAATTACCTTGCCACACTCTCTTGGGATTTAAGATGTATAATATCATGCATAAACACAAAGCTTTTCAGAGCCAGTATTCTCAAGATCTCTATCCAAAGTTATTGTAATACCATGGCATGATTTCGACCAAAACCCTCTGTTTTCTAGCCCATGTTATGGATCTCTGATTTTTCTCCCATTTATGAATTTTAGTTCATAAAATATGTAGTCATGTTGACAACTGACAGCAGCCATCCTCATCCATTTCTGGGCCATTTGAATCAGAATCATATCTTCTTTTGTCCAAATGAAAAATAAACTGCACCATTAAAAGGCCTACATGATATAAACCATCCATTTATTAACTGAAAATCTACAAGGAGAATCCCTAGTTGGGGAGGTTATTTCCCCCTGGTCAATTCTCAGTTCCTTCCTTTTAGTATCTTTGGATACATGATTTAACTCCATTCTACTTCCTGATACTCTGTTGTAAACACGATATTTGAACCCCTACATATTGGGCTTTTGATTACCGATTTTACTCTACTTCCTCATATGTTTCCCATAAGAGTGAACAACAGAACAAAGTCTAATCTAGGTCTCTTTGAGGCTCCCTTTATTAATGGTATTACTTTACATCTCTTTAAGTTACCTTCCAGATAACTCTTAAGACAAGCACACAAGGAAGCCCTATTCTTCACCAAAATACCAAAAGATATTTTCAAAGCCTCATATTACTACTCCTATCATCTGAAATCTACTGTGGCAAGCCCCTTTATTTAAAATCACTCTTACCACCTCTCTCTGCCCTGCTGCTAATACTTCAGCATATTATGCTCGATTTAAAGCATCCAAACTGCCAGAATCGAATTTCCAACAAACAAAAACATGGAAAGTCCTATCACAATGATAACCCAGTCTCTGGTACCCAATTCTATGTTAGTTAAGGATGCATCACATTGAAGAGACCCAATGAGTAAGTCAATGCTTATTGAGGATGATAGTCAATTTGGACTGACTTACAACTTAAAGATTCCTTTTATTAACAAGATGGCAGAAATTCGGACAGCATTTAAGATGACATAGTGCTAAAGGTGCCAAGGAAGGCAGGTAATTCTCTTCTACAGGCTGCCAGGAGTATGATTTTAACCAAGCTCTAAAGACCTGAGATTTTCATGAATCCTCCATTGTGACACACTTCCTATGACAAAGCGACCCCATCCTCAGTAAGGCCACATATCTGATTAGTGCTAAATTCATGTAGGATAAGCATAGTGAAACAATCAAAACCATTCCCTGGCACTAATATGCCTCTGCAGAAAAAAAAAAAAGAGATTCTAGGGGCTACACCAAGCCAAAGGATCTTAGAAACTATCCAATGCCAAAATACCCATAGTGTAGTCCAGACTCAACAAAGCTCAGAATCCTAAATGTCCTTTTGTCTTCCTGAACTCTCTAAAATTTATACTACATCCCAGGATCAAGTGAAAGCTTAACATAAGATCACATATGTAAAACATCATAGGGTGTATATAAACATTTCAAAACTTCACAGTGATGATACTCCTTCAAATGAAGCCAAAAATCCAAATGCAAAAATTTCAGTTCCTGCATTGACTTTATTGATGTCCAACTTTTTTCAGGTTTGCAAACTATAATCCACTTGTGCTATATAAAAGAAACTGTCACCTTTGTCTTGTGCTGGTTCCAATCCCTGATAGCTGCTTTCCTCAAGATTCATCCCACAGGGTTCATTGAGGATCATCTGGGCTCTTAAAAAAAAGAGGTTGGGTTTCACCTTTCACCTCTAGTTTTTGTGTGACCAAAAGCTCCTGCCAATTGTACTCCACTATTGCTGCTCTTCCTTGCGGTCATCCCATTTTACTGGACTCTCAAATACACCCAATTCTTCTGCTTCCTCCAGGCAGCACTTTCACCATGAGCCTCTCCTAGGCAGTCTTCAAGGTACTAGTCCTCAACTTCATTGTATAACCGCTTTCAGTCCTTGGACTTCAAAAGATAGTGAAGCAGCAATTTCCCCAGTAGCCTGACCTAGCCACTCACATTACCAGGCCTCAACTGCTCTTCAGGATCCCTTCATTCCTTCAGTACCACCTGGAAGATTCTTACAAATTATCTGGCTGCCTGCAGGAGGGCTATCTCTGGAACACAGCTTCTTGGTGCTCTCATAAAATACTTCTAATATATTATACATCAATGGTGACTGTTTCTAAGTCACTGGCAATTTCTTAGCTCAAACTAACTTCATTCGGCTATCCAAGTAAACTCTACTATTCTGGATTCTAAAGCCATAGCAACATGCCCAAAACTTCCAAGTTCTATCAGTTGCTGGTGCTGGAACACGGCCCCTAGTTCAATGGCATTTATCCCAGCAACCTAGCTTCAATTGTTTGCTCACTGCCTAAGTATTGCTGTCATGGAACATGATCTGTAGTCTAACCTTGAACCCAGAGATCTGCTTGTCTCACACACTTGTTTTGTGCTCAACCATGTTTGGAACTAATCTTTTCTTTCCCTTTACCAAATAAGGAAAACTATTCTTTACTTTCTTTGTTCTAGGTTGGCCTTGAACTCAGAAATTACCTTCCCTTGCTCTCTTGGGATTAAAGATGTATACTATCATGGATAAACACAAAGCTTTTCAGAGCCAGTATTCTCAAGATCTCTATCCAAAGTTACTGTAATACCATGGCATGATTTGGACCAAAACACTCTGTTTTCTAGCCCTTGATCTGGATCTCTGATTTTTCTCCCATGTATGGATATTAGTTCACAACATATGTAGTCATGTTAATAACTGACCGCAGCCATCCCTTCCATCTCTTGGCCATTTGAATCAGAATCATATCTTCTTTTGTCCAAATGAAAAAAAAATACTTGCAGCATTAAAAGGCCTATATAATATAAACCATGCCTTTCTCAACTGAAAATCTACAAACAGAATCCCTAGCTGTGGAGGATATTTCCCCCTGGTCAATTCCCAGTTACTTCCATTTAGTATCTTTGGATACATGATTTAACACTGTTCTACTTCCTGATACCCTGTTGTGAACACTATACTTGAACACCTACATTTTGGGCTTTTGGTTTTTCATTTTATTCTACTTCTTGAAATGTTTCCCATAAGAGTGAACAACAGAACAAAGTCTAATCTAGGCCTCTTTGAGGCTCCCTTTATTAATGGTATTACTTTACATCTCTTTAAGTTACCTTCCAGAAAACTCTTAAGACAAGCACACAAGGAAGCTCTAGTCTTCAC
>NW_021605265.1:0-8415 GCF_004785775.1 Grammomys surdaster | reverse complement strand
AAAAATGGGCCCTGCAAGAAGTTGTCAGCCATGATTCCAGGAGGAAGAAGGGGAAGTGCTGGAAGAGAGAAGGGTAGGGTGTGAGACAGCAGGCTCAGTGCTACTGAAATGCAAATCTCTACAGATCTAGAAAAGGTCTAGCTGTGGAATGGAAGCCTGGTACAGGATTCACCTTGCCTTGTCCCTTCAGAGCACTCTCACTCTACATATCTGGAAAAAGGTTGGTCCTGAACCAGAAGCAAGGGCCAGGAATCAACACTATGCTGTGTCCCTTTATCAGACGCTAACCTTAAGGGAGGTGCTCATGTCACTCAAGACTTGCTGGCCAATCAGGGCCTCCAGTCTGACCTGTCACTCAGAAGTGGAGGAGGGTGCTTCCGGACGCCATACTGCTGGTTCAATGCTGTAGCTGAGGCGTTGTGAGTGCTTGGTGTGTCCTGCTCTGTTTGATGCTCCTGCGTGCTGTGAGAGTTCAGGCGAGTTCTGAACCAGCGATATGATGAGTATGTGGCAGCTGCTTCCAATGGGAAGGGGCAGGCGATTGAAGAGCAGGAGCGAGTGTGGTTAGTCCTCCCTGGGGCTGGGGGTGGGGGTGGGGGTGGGGGGGTAGCCTCAGCTAGACATGGCTACCTGGGAGGTTGTTTGTGGTCTTCGCTGCTCCCAGAGCCTGGAGGTGACCTTTGAATAAGTTTGTTCTGGGGTTTCATCTGCGCAGGCATTTGAATTATGGGCTTGTGTGTTGAAACATTCTTGGAAAGATGGCAAACACAGAAACGCCTAGTTTCTACAGTATCTTATACAACTTTTGGACTTTGCTTCAACATTATGATGTAAGATATATTTGGAGTTAATACGAGAAAATTGTAAATGTCCCTCTCGTCTTTGGTAGCAGTCCAGCGTTAGCTGTGCAGCACTGTTTTAGACTCCCATTGTATAATAGTGTCTGCTGACTTCATTCACGTCGTCCCCTTCCCCTACAGGAAGTAGTATAAAAGGTGCCATTCTTCTTTGGATGCTTACTTGGCATAAGATGTAGGTGTTACAGATGTCCCCACCCCACCTTTTGTACTTTGTACCTTCTGCTTTTCTTGTCCTTGTCATCCTTTGGGATCTTCCACTTAGGACTGTGTCACTTTCAGGTCTCTGGTATACCTAAGAAGTACTTCTGGGGATGTCCATGCTGTGTAAATCTCCCCTCTGCCTAAGTGGCTAGACTTCTGTTCCTATCTAAGTTGTTCAAAGTGTAACCTGGAGACTGAACGTAAAAGAGACTTAAGGATGATGTCGTATGTGCAATGCAAAATCTGTTCTAGGCTGGTTCACCTTTGAGTATTAATCAGTGCTGGATGCATGCTATTACTAAAGAGATAGTTGTTTCCTTTTTAAAAAAGAATTGTTTTATTGCCGGGCAGTGGTGGCACACGCCTTTAATCCCAGCACTTGGGAGGCAGAGACAGGCGGATTTCTGAGTTCGAGGCCAGCCTGGTCTACAGAGTGAGTTCCAGGACAGCCAGGGCTACACAGAGAAACCCTGTCTTGAAAAACCAAAAAAAAAAAAAAACCAAAAAAAAAAAAAACAAAAAAAAAATTTGTTTTATTTATTTACATTTCAAATGTTGCTCCCATTCCCAGTCTCCTTTCTAAAAGTTTTCACCCCATCCCCCTCTCCCTTGCCACTGAGATGTTGCTGCTCCCCACGCCTACCCCATCCCCACTCCCAACTCAACTCCCTTCCCCCATCCCTGTTCCCTGGGGTATCACAACTTTCCAGAATTAGGCTCAACCTCTTCCAGTGAGGCCAGACAAGGTAGGCCTCTGCTACATGTGTGCCAGGGGCCTCGGACCAGTACATATGTGCTTAAAGAGGCATTTCTTTCTTTTTTTTCTTTTCTTTTTTTTTTTTGTTTGTTTGTTTGTTTGTTTGTTTTCGAGACAGGGTTTCTCTGTGTAGTTCTGGCTATCCTGGAACTCACTCTGTAGACCAGGCTGGCCTAGAACTTAGAAATCCGCCTGCCTCTGCCTCCCAAGTGCTGGGATTAAAGGCGTGGGTCACCAAAGCCCGGCAAGAGGTATTTCTTAATTAATGTTCTCATTGTGTGTGCAGTAATTTCTCCCTAGGAAGACCTATGAATTCTAGAACAGCTTCATCTTCAGCCTTTTAGGAAAGGATTTCTGAGACATGCTCTATTGATTCTGGTGGCCTTGACCCCAGTCTGTTGCTCCCTGAGTTATTGGCCTTGCTTTCCTCTTCATTAAACTTTCTAAATTCCTATGTTAAGGATCCATACCACAGTAGAGTTTTAAAATGAACCATTTTGCTTCCAGTTTCTGGCTATTATGAATAAGGCTGGTATGAACATAGTGGAGCATGTGTCCTTGTGATATGGTGGAACATCTTTTGGGTATACACACAGGAGTGGTACAACTGGGTCTTGAGATAAAACTTTTCCCAATTTCCTGAGGAACCACCAGATTGAGTTCCAGAGTAATTGTACACATTTACAATTGTACTAGTGATGGAGAACTGTTCATCTTTCTCATCATCCTTGCCAGCATGTGCTGTCTCTTGAGTTTTCAATTTTAGCCATTTTGATTGATATAAAGTGGATTCTCTGGGTTATTTTGATTTGCATTTACCTGATGACTAAAGATATTGAACATTTCTTTAAGTGCTACTAGGTCATTAGAGAGTCCTCTGTTGAGAATTCTGTTTAGCTCTGTATCTTATCTTTACTTGGATTATTTGTTTTTTTTCTGGCATCTAGCTTGAGTTATTTATAAATTTTGACTATTAGCCCTGTATTGGATGTAAGGTTAGTGAAGATTTCAATTTGTAGGCTGTGGTTTTGTCCTATTGACAATGTCTTTTGCCTTACAGAAGCTTTTCGTTTTCAAGAGGTCCCATTTATCAACTGTTGATCTTAGAGCCTGAGCCAACTGTGTTCTATTCAGAAAATTCTGCCCTGTGCCAATGTGTTCAAGGGTATTTCCCACTTTGTGTCTGTTAGATTCAGTGTATCTAGTTTTATGTTGAGGTCCTTAATCTACCTTATGCAGGGTGATAAATACGATCAATTTGATTCTTCTGTATGCACACTGCAGTTAGACCATCACCATTTGTTGAAGATGCTTTTTATTCTACTGTATGATTTTTGCTTCTTTGTCAAAGATCAAGTGTCAGTAGGTCTGTGGGTTATTTCTGGGTCTTCAGTTGTATTCAATTGATCTGCCTGTCCATCTCTGTACCAATATCCTGCAGTTTTTATTTGTTTTATTTTTAAGCACTATTGCTATGTAGTACAACTTGAGTTCAGGAACTGTGATTTTATAAAGTCCCAGAGGGTCTTTACCTGCCAGGAGACCCAGAGTGAGACAGGAGACTCGGATATATACAAAAGCAAGAGGTTTATTTTCAGACTTGCTGGGATCCAACTTCAGTGGTCTCTCAAGGAAAAAAAGTGGAGGAAACCTAGATTCTAACTTACAAACATCTTTTTTGTTATTTTTTAATTTTTTGTATTTATTTTTTTTAACAAACATCTTTTATACATTTACAGTAACAGCAACTAGGCACTTGGAGACCAGTAGTTACGATGATTGGCTGTGCCTGTATGGGATCATTCTGGGAGCATACCTTCATTCCCCAGAGGGCCTAGGTGGCCTTTGGCCAGTATGTTTTATGGTTTTTCTGAGAAGCATTTCATCAGAGGCATTTCTGGGAAATCTTCCTGGGGCTGGGACTTGAAAACTCTCCCTTGTGGACTAACCCCTCTCGGAGCCATCTCATGGTTGGATCAGAGTTGCATAATCTTATCATTTTTTCCAGAAGTTCTTTTTTTCATCAGGATTGTTTTGGTTACCCTCAGAGTTTTTTGTTTTTTCCATATAAAGTTGAGAATTGCTCTTTCAGTGTCTATAGAAAGTTGTATTAGAATTCTGAGGGGAATTGCATTGAATTTCTAGATTGCTTTTGGTATCATGGCCACATTGACAATTGTTTTTGGTTGTCTGTTTTTCAAAGCTGGTTTTCAGTGTGAGGAGCTGATGGCCTTGGAACTTGTCAACCAGGCTGGCCTTGAACTCAGGAGTTCTGCCTGTCTGCCTCCCAAGTGACAGAGGATTAAAAGGATGTGCCATCACCAGTTGGCGGATATTACTTTGTAAATTTCATTTTCTTTAATGTGTCACTGCTACAGTCTCTTATTTGTATCTATTCTGGAGTGTTTCCCAGGCTTTAAGAATTTCATTCCTTTTTAAAAGTGCTTTAATATTTGTTTCTCATTAGAGAAATACTTTCTGAATGCCAGGCTTGTCTCATGCTTTGTAATTGAGATTGCTTTGTACACCTCATCCTGCCTCTGTGGCCCAGTGACTTGAAGACTGTCCTGCAACTCTTTCAGGGTTGGCCCTTACTAGTCAGTGAGACTAGTGCCTGAGTGTCCTCTGACTTCCATGGCTTTTATTAGGAACTCGAGATGAAATGGGGCTTGAGTTAGAGTTGACTTCAGCGGCCAACTCTGATGTATTCACAGCAAGTGACAGGATGCGGAGGGAGGAGACCTTTCTTGTTTAACAATATTTGGTTGTCATTAGCAATGAATAGTCAGATAATCAAATTTTGATGATCAGTAAAAGGCCTGATTGGCAATTTTGTCAGTTTCATAGACTAGGGTCATCAAAAATCTGGATTAGGAACTGAACTAATTTCTAGAAACTAAAATTCTGTAGTAACACTAAGTTAACCAGTATGGAAGATATGAACAGACGGGTGTGCCTCTTCCTGACAGGGATGTGATTATTCCAATCTGAAACCTCACAATCAGAAAAGATGCGAGTGATACTTGGCGTGCTTTAATACTTATGTCTAGTCCCTAGAGAATATTGGACCGTAAGGCCTGTCTCAACTTTAAAATAATTTTTTTGCGATGATATGTGCCCTTCCCCGAGCCTTGAGCAGGCCTGAAAGACCTTGTTCACAACAGACCAAGTGATAGGATCTTGGCTGCATGGAACTTAGAAGAACTGTCCTTGGGCTTGTTTTAAGATATTTCAGGCTGTGACCAAGAACGGATTATCCCACCCACCTCCGGCTTAAACCAGAAAGGGGTTCGGGCGGGGCCTTCCCCTTTAAATTGAGAGCTGAGCATTAAAGCATTGAGCCTTGATCAGAGAACTTTGTCTTGCCTTCATCTCTTCTCTCCCTCCGTCCCCTTTTCATTCCCAGCCCCCAGTTCAGGTGAACCTAGTTGATCCATGGCCACGGGTGGCTACAGTGATAATTAAATCATTTCTTTTTTTTTCTTTGGTGGGGGGGCTTTTCGAGACAGGGTTTCTCTATAGCCCTTGCTGTCCTGCAACTCACTCTGTAGACCAGGCTGGCCTCGAACTCAGAAATCCGCCTGCCTCTGCCTCCCAAGTGATGGGATTAAAGGCATGCACCACCACCACCGCCTGGCCAATTAAATCATCTCTATCTTCTCATTCCTCCCTATTCTTAAGCCTCAAACACTGGGACAAATTACCTACTTAACAAGTCAAAGTGGACCTGGTAGTCAGGTTCTCCTAGCATCCCTCAGTGTCTACCTGTTAGAGGATATGGCTGTCATATCCCCCATTCCAGCCCAGTGATTGGGCTGCCCTTCTTTATGCAGCTCTTCCTGATGTAATCTGACCATTTTGGTTACCTGGTTCTTTTTCTCTACCATTTCCCTCCTTTCCTTTTGGTCTCATTCTCCTCTCCTCCCTTCTCACATGGCTCAGGTTCATGGCTACTGTGGACTCTCCAAGATGTCCATGCCTTTGTCTATGCACTCCTTTTTATCTCTAATAAACTTTCCACTCTGTTATCCCTAGGAACAGCTATGTGTTTCTTTGTTTTCTTTTGTTTTTTTATTTTTCTTATACCTCAGTTTACCACACTTTGCTTTCAAATTAATGGCCACTTTTTGCTTTAATTGCTGTTATTGTTTGAATTTGACTGAAGTTTGGATGCAGGACTTACTTGCTTTGAGGTAGAGATGGCTGCACTGGACATTGCATGTGTAATGTAATGTTCACAAAAAGGACCCTGTGCCTTGGAAGAAGAACAGGAAGTGCTGTGGTGACTGGAAAGCTTGACTAAAATATATTTTCCCAGTCTAGGGCTCTGTCTGGCCAGAGGGTGGAAAGGCAGAGGTAGGAAGGCCTCACTGTCTGAGTCTTTCGATCTTTGATCCCCGAGTAGAGGCTGCTACTGTCCCGAGGACTAGTTGGGTCATATTAGCCAATGAAGGATTCTGGATAGACCAAGAAATCAGGAGTACTAGTGGGTGGTGACTTACAGGTTCATTCCAGGATTCTTCTCTGACATTTCTGTAGGGAGCCATGAGGGAGACCAGAAGCCATGCCATATTTAGTCTGGGAGCCACTGTCACCAAACCAAGAAAAGCAGGTTCTCTGAAGTCTCCGAGTCCAATATCCAAGGAGTGGGGTGTACTGTGAGCCAGAATGTGGTTCTGTTGGTCCATGTGATAATCTGGACAAGGGCTCATGGCCTCTGAGCCTCACTGAGTGTGGATTCCCTAGGGAGAGGAGCCCTGGCACTGGAAACATGTGGTGCTTATATCATTGTCCAGTGTACACACAGAGGCATTTGTTTTGGTATGTCGAGGGAAGGCAGACTGGAAATTTAGAAGTTCTGAACATCCACATTCCGTTTTGTGATAAATTTTCCAAATAGCCGGGCAGTGGCGCACGCCTTTAATCCCAGCACTTGGGAGGCAGAGGCAGGCGGATTTCTGAGTTCGAGGCCAGCCTGGTCTACAGAGTGAGTTCAAGACAGCCAGGGCTACACAGAGAAACCCTGTCTCGAAAAACCAAAAAAAAAAAAAAAAAAAAAAATCCAAAGAGTTAAGAAACTGGTAGAGAGAAGGTGATAAAGATCACCCTTCAGCCATCTTTGATTAGAATCCTTTTAACTTTTCATGGCCACCAGGTAGAGTGATGTGATTCCAAGAAATTCAACTCCAGGGTGCAAAAGGAGTTTTTAAGATGTTTTCAGGTGTGCGTGGTGTTGTGAAGGTGGATATGTCCGATTTCACGTCTTCTGTCTTAATCCATGTGGCAGGAAGCAGACATGAAATTACTCTTCAACACAATTTTATTTGTGGGCATCAGTGAGGCTGGGACTTCCTGAAACCAAATGCAGGCATGAGGGTCTGCAGAGCCAAACATAGCTTACCTTTCTGATCACCTTCATTTCCAAAGAGCATAGAACCTCTCTGTTTGGAAGAGAGAGCAGTAGTAAGTGGGAAGCCAGAAGTACAACAGTTTAGAAGTCTCTATGAGTTATTTTGTGGGAGTTATAAACCCTGTGTTTATTTAATTCCTATACACATACAATCATACATAACATTGGTCAAAGTTCACATTTTTCCTGGTGAAATTTCCGTAAGTCCTTTGAGAAAAGCTTTTCTATATTTTGTGCTTTTCCTCTTGGCTTTTTTCTCCACTCCCTCATTCTTTCACACATATTGTACACATCCTTGATTGTAGCTGTGTGGTACAAAAGCCATTGTGTCCTTGTGTGAACTAGATTTCTTTATACTTCTATTGAAAATTCTGAGTTTTTTCACATGGCACATAGCTTTAGAATCAACTTCTCTGCTCTAAATTCTTAGAAGTTTTATTGGACTGTGTTGAATTTATGTTGCGAATTGAACATCTGTTTCTTTTTTAAAAATAATTCATTTTAATGGCACTGTTTACTGTGGTATAAGAGTAAAAGATATTTTACCTAATTATTCATTTAGTAAACTATACTAAGTGTTTGAAAGTCAACCTTTTATGAAATCATGTAAACAGCCATGAAAGAGGACTTCAGTGTAGTGTTTACTGACACAGAATACATTGTTATGGTCCCATAACTCCTCTAAGGTCCCTAAGTCCTCACTAGGGTTACCGTTATTAAGAAGCTACCAGAGCATTGAGTTTCTACACTAATCCCCAAATGCCCTCTAATTCCAACTGCTCCTGCACTGCCTCTCTCTCCACACTCCCAACTGTCCCTTCAACTCCAGTTCCCATTAATTCCCAGTCTGCCCACAGAATGTGTTCTGTTTCCCCTTTCCAGGGAGATCCATGCTTTCTCCTTGTAGCTCTCCTCTTTACATATCTCTCTGGGTCTGTGGACTGTAGTTCATTTATCATTTACCAAGTAGCTTATATCTACTTATAAGTGAACACTTATATATAAGTGAACTCTTTCTGGGTTATAGTTACCTCACTTAGGGTGAATTTTCTAGTTGCATCTAGTTTCTTATAATTTTTATAATGCCATTTTTTAACATTATATAATTTTAATATATCCCATTTTCTTTATCCATTCTTCAGTTGAGGGAGAACTATATTGTTTCTACTTTCCATCTAGTATGAATA
>NW_021605264.1:0-7769 GCF_004785775.1 Grammomys surdaster | reverse complement strand
CCGCCAAGGCCCTTAGGCCGCTGGAACCATAGGATCTTCTTCCCTGATGTGGGACCCGCCACGGAGGCGGAAGCCCCTCCGGGGCTTGTGCTGCTGTGGCGGCCTTCTTAAATTTTCCCCACACCCCCATAGTGACTCACTTCCTCCAACAAGGCCATATCTCCTAAATAATGCCACTTTCATGGGCCAAACATATTCAAGCCACTACACACCATTCCTTGACCTGCATGGGCTTGTTCAAACGTAAGTCTATGGGAACCAGACATAGCCATAGCATAATGCAAAATACATTTAGAACAACTTCAAAAGTCCCCATGGTCTATCACAGTCTCAACAATGTGTAAAAGGCCAAAGTTCAACTTATCTTTTGAAATTCACACAGTCTCTTACCATAATCCCCTATAAAATCAAAAAGCAGATCACATACTTCCAATATCACAGAATACACATTACTATTCCAAAATGTCATAGCCAGGAAATACTGGATGAAAACAAGACAGAAAACCAGCTGGCAAACTGCAAGCTCTGCATCTCCATGTCTGATATGAACACACTCTTCAGATCTCCAACTCCTTTCTGCTTTGTTGACTACAACACAATTCTTTCTTCTTGGCTGGTTTTACTCCATTAGCAGCTTTCCTCAGCAGGTATGCCATGGCTCTGGCATCTCTAACATCTTGGGGTCTCCAAAGCAACTTCAACATTACAGCTCCTTGTTCCAATGTATGGGATCCACACATGATCTTCTGGGCTCCTCCAAAAGGCTTGGGTAACTTCACCAGCTCTGCCCCCTGTAGCACTCTAAGGTCAGGTTGATCCACTTCACTGCTGCTGCTCTTCTTGGTGGTCATCCCATGGTACTGGCATCTTCAACACACTGGGATCTTCTGCTGCAAGTAGGTTTCACCAATAGCCTCTCAGAGGCTCTCCTCATGGTGCCAAGCCTCAGCTCCTTTGCATGACCCCTTCAGTCCTAGGTCATCAACTGCAACTGAGGCTGCACCTTCACCAATGGCCTTCCATGACCTCTCAGTCTTAAGCTTCAGCTGCTCTCCACGACCCCTTCATACCTTCAAAACTAATACCACTTAGGTGATTCTTATATAATACCAAGTCCAGTTACAACACGAGGTACAACCTTGGCTATGTCTGAAACACGGCTTCTTTGTGATCTCAGAACAGTTCCCAGAAGACTTCACTTCAGTGATGCTGGTCTGTAGACTTAGATTTTTCAAAACCTACTTTAATAAGGGTTCTTTAACGCTTCAACCTCCCTTCTAGGCCACCACCCACCAGAGATAGAGGAAAAGAAATGTTAATAGAAAATGGGGGGGAGGGGTGGCCCTGATTAGAAATAGTTCTTCGGGGCTATATCAATCTTTGTTGTCAGCAGTCCAGTACACTTGACAAATACCAAACACAAGTCAGTAGTAGCAGATCAATCCAGCAAGAGGCTCTGCCAATCAGCAGGAGTCCACAGAAGCAACAAGAAGCCACAAGAATATCACGAGAAGTTGTTTGATGGGATACTGTTTATGAACTCAGGACAAGCGACCCAAAGCAAGGTGAACCAATGCAAGAGCTTCATCACACTGTCTGTGTGGTCATATTTATATTCTTTCTAATCATCATATGTCCTCTCATGTGTCTGCTTCAGCAAAACATCCTATGACATGACTGAGTCCCCAAAGAAACCAACGAACGATTTCCACTTCACTAGTCTCTTCCTAATCCCTGCTCATTTCTTCACTCCAGCTAACCAGCATCAATTGCCCCAGTAACCCCTTCTACTCTTGACTATAAAGCTATCAACCCTGCTCAGTAGCCTTCTGAAGCAGAAACATCCATATTCCAGTAAATATCCCTCATCTATCCTCTGTAAGTCCCATGAGCTCATTACTTCCCCCGAGACCTGTTTGTTGTTGGGATTTTAGGAGGAAGGGCAGGTACAGCTGATATATACCCCTGGATAAGATTTTTACCAACACAAGCACTCTACTGATGATCTACACTCACCACCAAATGTTCTATGTACCTTCCACATGCACTGTTTGTCTATTCTTACAAAAAGCGGCTAGAACTGTGCAAAGAATTGCATTGGTCCACTATAAGTTATTTCTCTCCCAGTGAAATGTGCCAATTCAAACCAGATTAGATGAATCACACGTAAATTTATTAAGAAGCTGCTTTCAGGTGGGCGAGTTTATTGGCCCCAAGGAAGTAGGCCAGGGAAATTGTCATGGGGACGGTAGGAAGAAAAAAACGAAAGAAAAGGTGCAGGAGCAGAGAGTGTAGAAGGAGAAGGGGAGGGGGACCAAAATGTCTGTATTATATAGGGAAGATCCTCTCGGGGAGGAGCAGCCCAGCTTCTGGGTTGAAATGTTCAGGATTAGGGGCAGGATATGCCAGGTAGAGACTGAGGGATGCTGGGAGAACTTGGAGGCCAAGTTGCTTTGATATGTAAAATATGAACCTCAGTCCCTTGCCAGAAACCAGACACACTATTCTACTGCTGTCTGCACAGAGAAACAAACTACCCAGCATACTATCATATTCCAAAGTAAACCAACAGGTCCTGAAATTTCTATGAATTACAAAAGCCTAATGCTACTGACATCTAGTGGGCAAAGGGCAGACTGTGCTGTGAAACAGGAAGACACAGGACTGTCTGGTGCAAAATGTCAACAGTGTCAGGTTGAGAAACTCTGGACTAAACAAAGCAAGACTGTCCACAACTTAAAACTGTATGTGCAATTCAGTTATTTTTTGAAATTAAGATTCTAAGATTAAAAAATACAGCAGTTCAACGGGTTAGCTGTTACAAATAAGATTTATCTACAAATATTAAGAGTCTCTCACGACTGCACACTTTATCCAACCTCAGGACACACAGCATTCCTTCTACACAAGACAATGAAAGCCTACAAGGCAGGGCTAATTTAAATTAGATACTGGAGGAGAAAAAGAACTACCCAGTCTCATTCGCATTTAAAAGGCCTTTGAGATCTAAAGTGAGGCAGAAATTTTGAAACAGATGCGTGACAATTTTTGACTTTTGCTACTAAAACCTGGCTGTATTGAGATGGGCTGTAGGGGAGGCCAGCATCGAATAGACTCCCATAGTAATTAGATGCCTGAAGAGTCTCAGTCTCTCTCTGTCTGTCTGAGCCCCCCCTCCCCCCCCCTCTCTCTCACACACACACACACACACACACACACACACACACACACACACACCCTGTTGTCCCTGCTCAGATCACAGGATTTGCCAGCCACTGAGAAGGCCTCACCTTCACGTCGTCTTTGAGCTCTGGCGCCAGGCTCAGCACCAGAAGGTAATGGGCGTAGGCAGTGCCGAAGTCCTGGTCGCCTAGACAGTGCTCAGCACTCTGCAAGGACCGCGCCACCAGCCGGTCCCGGCTGGCCGCATCTGCACCACCCCCGGCGCTCCGGCGGGACCTGGGCCTCGAGTTCGGCATGGCTGAGTCTCCGCTCAGAAGCCCGTCCGGGAAAAGAGAGTCTCCACGCCCCGTTTCCCTGGACCCGTCGCAATAACAAGACGCAGAGAGGCGCGCACACAGCGGGAAGCCCCGCCTTCCCGGCGGCGGACAAAGCTGCGCACGCATCCTGCGGCGATGCGCTGTGATGACGTCACGCCGGGGAGCACCGCGGCCCCCAATCGTCTGGGAGCACTGGGCTGTGAGGTCCTTCTCTGGGATAGGGTATTTTGGCAGACCGCAACCCAGGGTTTCCACCCTCTCTTCTGCCTCCTGGAGGCTCTGGTCCAGCGTGTGCAATGCCCCAGGCCTTCTGGATTTCAGCGCACCAGACTCACTACTGCAAAACGAAATAAGAGCTCCTTAATTGATCACTGTGTACTCTCTTAGCAGTAAGTATTCCCACAAAACCCAGTGAGGTGGAACGTGGTATCACACTCGATAAAGAAGGAAAAGGCCATCTCTGAGAACTGCTTCAAGATTGAACAGTGGGATGGGTATAGCCGAATCTGAATTCCCTACTGACATGTACATTAATGCAGAAGACTGACGTCAAGTCTGGCCTCGAAGATATAAATCCGAAAGTTTAAAGCAATGTATTGGAATTAGAGCAAACGCTATTTTTGTCCCCATTTTGAAGAAATTAGCGGTGCATAGAGTGGCTAAAAGAAATGAAGGATACACCATTTTGGATATCAAATTAAAATTCTCCAGATCTCTCAAATCTATCTTTTATGTGGGCTGTTTTGTTTTGTTTGTTTTGTTTTGCTTTGCTTTCTCTTGTGTCTTATTGTCTAATCCACTCTTGTAAGCGCGTACCTATGTACATCCTAAGAAAGGTCATCGAAGGCAGAAACTAATCTCAATTATTTTTAAATATACAGAACAAGAGCTTTAATATATCTTGCACTTGATGGGAAGTGTTTCTCCTGCTCTTTGGTTTTGTTTATGTATTTTCTTAGCTCTTCATAGCCTCCTTCTTTGATGCTTTGTGTTCTAAGCAGTGTAGACTTAACTATATAATATTTCTCTAGTAAGATGGAAACACAAAGGCAGGCCTCTACACCTAAAGGAACTGAGTAGAACATAAAGACCAATAGACTTGAGGGGATAGTTTTCTTGTTCCAGTCTAGGAACCCTCCCTTGAGACATTCAGACAGACCCAATAAAGCTCTCTTCCTGGCTTAAGTCATAAGGATGCTCTAACTATACAATGCCATAATCTAGAAAAGCATTTTATTTATAAATAATAATAGTTCATGTAATTAACTGTTACCATTATCTAGAAACATTTAGACATTATCTAAACCTTTAAAAAATGTTATTACACTTGTAAACAATTAACCAAAGACATATGTTATTTGCATGGTGTGTAAGTTAGTGGTGATAGACTGAGGCTGGGTAGAGAGACACATCCCAGTCCTTTGCAGAGACTTGGGTTTGCAATATTACAGAATCTAGAATCACCTGGGAGACCAACCTTTGGTCATAGCTGTGGGTGATTATCTTGTCTGTTTAAATAAGACTTACCCCTGTAGGTAACACCTTTCCCGGGCTGCCATCCTGGACTGTGTAAGCAGAAAAAGGAAACAGAGCAACAGTGTGTATTCATCACTCTCTGCTTCCTGATTGTGACAATGATTTGACCAGCATGCTGCTGCTGCCCTGGCTTCCGTACAATCTCTTTCTCCCTTAAATTGCTTTTGTCAGAGTCTTTTATCACAGCAACAGGAAAAGAAACTAAGACAGGGAGTGGTGTTTGTTTGAACACTTGGTCCCTAGCTGGTGGTGCTATTTGGGAAGACAAGAGTTTCAGGAGAGGAGTTGGGCCACTCGAGTCCAGTCTTAGGGGTTAGTTGGCTTGTCCCATTCTCTCTTCTGCTTGGCAATTCGATAAAATCAGCTGTATCTGATTCTTGCCACCCTGCCTTCCTATCAAGGACTGTGTTCCCTAAAGTTGTACGCAGAAATAACCCCAGTGATGGTTTGAATATGCTTAGCCCCAGAGAGTGGCACTATTAGGAGGTATGGCCTTATTGGAGTGGATGTGGCCTTGTTGAAGTGTGTCATTGTGGGTGTGGGCCTTAAGACCCTCATCCTAGCTCCCTGGAAGTCAGTCTTCTCCTGTTTGATTTAGGAACAAGATGTAGAACCCTCAGCTCCTCCTGCACCATGCCTGCCTGGATGCTGCCATGTTCCTCCCTTGATAATGAACTGAACCTCTGAACCTGTAAGCCAGCCCCAATTAAATGTTGTCCTTATAAGATTTGCCTTGGTCATAGTGTCTGTTCACAGCACATAGAGTGCTTAACTCAGAAGCAAGTGGCAGAGTGGCTCACAGGCAAGACTTACTACTACAGTGACAAGCATCGGTCTGCAGCGTACACATGGGGTCCCTGACTCAGATGCAAGTGGCAGAGAAGCTCACAGGCAAGGTCTGCAATCTGTTAGTAGCTTGCTCAGCTCCTTCCTCTGCATCTTCTTATCTCAATACATGGAGGCAATCAGTTGTCCTCTGGTCGGGAAGGCAGACAGCACGATGGTCTTCACTGTCACAGCACCAGGCTGTCTGCCTGCCTGCTGCGAGCCTCTGCTTTTATTACTACAAGAAGTGGTCACTCTCTAGCATTACATCATTGGATTATCTGCTACCCACAGAGCTGACGTGAGCTGGCGAGCTTGTGTAAGCTGGCCGCTCCTCCAACTCTTATCTGTGTCAGACAGTTGACGTGAGCTAGCTACCCCTCACTGTAACATTCCACTCAGTCTTGTTCTAATTTCTTATTACTATGCTCTACAGTTTTGTTTGGCTTTGCTTTTTCGAGAAAGTTTCTCTGTATAGCCCTTGCTGTCCTAGAACTTACTCCATAAACCAGGCTGGCCTCAAATGCACAGAGATCCTCCTACCTCTGCCTCCTGAGTGCTGGAACCAAAGTTGTGCACCTCCACACTGGGTCAGTTCTTTTTTTTTTTTTTTTTTCTTTTGGTTTTTCGAGACAGAGTTTCTCTGTGTAGCCCTGGCTGTCCTGGAACTCACTCTGTAGACCAGGCTGGCCTCGAACTCAGAAATCTGCCTGCCTCTGCCTCCCAAGTGCTGGGATTAAAGGCGTGTGCCACCACCGCCCAGCCCTGGGTTCAGTTCTTAATGAGACTGAGAGTTCCTCAAGATGTTTGGTTTATCTTCATTGCAAGTTACCTACCAATGCAGTTGCTACTGGAAGTGCTGTATATTCTGCTACAGAGGCTACAAAAGAACAATTCAGAGCAAATGCTGAATGTATATTGTGATAGTTGGTTTTTTGTCGACTTGATACAGACCATGGCCATCTGAGAAGAGGTGTCAGAACATTGTCGGTGGATAAAGCTATACAAAGAAAATTCTGAATGCTTGTGAGAAAACTCCAAGACAAGACAAAGTCTTGTGACCTCCATTCCTCTGTAGCATGGGTTGTTCTTGGAGGGTGCTTTTGTGCCACTGTCAGTTGTAGTAAAAGGAGTGAGTTTTCTTCAGATTATCTACCCATCATCTACCATGACAACACAAATAATGTTTCCAAGCATGGGGTGTTCTTGTGACTGTATACAACCTAATCTCATATGACCTTGCTTAACCCTCAGAATACCATCAAAACAGAAATCGATCTTTTGAATGAAGTGGCTATTGCATGAGGCTTTAGTCTGGCTCATTTTGGGGCTCCATTCTTGTAGGTTCATGCTGCCAACTAGAGCAGTAACAAGAGGGAACTTCAGCTGAGAAGGTGCCTCCATCAGATCGACCCGTAGGCATGTCTTTGGGGCATGTTCTTGCTTCATGATTGATGTGGGAGCACCCAGCCCACTGTGAGCGGCGCCATCTTGGGGTGTGGGCCTGAGTTCTATAGGAAAGCAGGCTGGGCAAGCCAAGGGGAGCTAGCCAGTAAGCAGCACCCTCTGCAGTTGCAACCTTCAGGTTCCTGCTTTGAGTTCCTGCCTTAGGGGCTCCTCAGTGATGGACTGTAATCAGAACATGTAAGTAAAATAAACTCTTTCCTCACCAGGTTGCTTTAGATCATGGTCTTTTTTTTTTTTTTTTTTTTGGTTTTTTCGAGACAGGGTTTCTCTGTGTAGCCCTGGCTGTCCTGGAGCTCACTCTGTAGACCAGGCTAGCCTCGAACTCTCGAACTCAGAAATCCGCCTGCCTCTGCCTCCCAAGTGCTGGGATTAAAGGCGTGCGCCGCCACCACCACCTGTCTTTGTTGAAACTTAGTTCCCTCTGTGACAGCTGACAACGAC
>NW_021605263.1:0-4596 GCF_004785775.1 Grammomys surdaster | reverse complement strand
GAAACCCTGCCTCGAAAATAAATAAATAAATAAATAAATAAATAAATAAATAAATAAATAAGAAGAAAGAAAAGAAATCATCCAAGCCTGAAGTGGTATATACCTTCAATCTCAGTTCTCAAGAGGTAGAGATAGTAGGATCTATGTGAGTTTAGGGCCAGCCAGGGCTACATACTACTAATACCATCTCAACAACAGCAGCAGCAACAGCAATAGTAACAAAAATACACACTAAAGGCTGAGGTTACAGTTTAGTGGTAGAAGGACTGCTTGGGAAACATAAGGCCCTAGTGTTTGGATTCTGACCTGAAAATGAACTAAGGTGCAAATTTTACATACCAAAGCAGACTTGGCTTCCAAGTTCTCCCACCATCCTTCAGTTCCTACCTTGCACACCCAGCCCTCAACCTTGAACTTTCCCTCCTAAGGTCTGGGCAGCCCTTCCCCTAGAGGCTTTTTGCTATACAATCCAGACATTTTGGTCTCCCTGCTCTCTCCTTCTCTCTCCCTCTCCTCTCTCCTAGTTCTTTCTATCTCTCTTCTCCATCATCTCACTCTCCCTTCCCATGAGGACTCCCGTGGTCTCAGTCCTTAGGGCCAGTGAACATGCCCCAGAACAGCTTCCCAACAAACCCTAATCTAATTTAATCTAACCCAACCTAACCTAAATTGAAGTGGCTCATTTCACCCTGCATGGAGAAATAACTTATCAATACCCTTGTATGAAAATGTTTTTATGACGGCTGGAGAGATGGCTCAGGGGTTAAGAGCACTGACTGCTCTTCTAGAGGTCCTGAGTTCAATCCCCAGCATCACATGATGGCTCACAACCATTTGTAACGGGATCCAATGCCCTCATCTGGTGTTTCTGAAGAGAGTAACAGTGTATTTGTATACATAAAATAAATCTTTTAAAAAATGTTTTTATGAAAGCCATCACTATGAACAATGAATACATGCCAATTACAAGGGATATGGTGAGCTGGACTTAACACTTAAAGGTTTTTGCCAAGTAAGCCTGTCAACCTGAGTTCAATCCCCAGAGCCTATAGGGGGATAGCTAATGTGGTTGCCTATATCTGCGATCCCACATTCCTTCCCTGAGATGGAAGGCAGACCAAGACAATTACCACAGAGCTCACAGGTCAGCTAGCCTGGAGTATTCTGAATAGCAGGAAAAGAGAAAGTTCGCCTCAGCAAGGTGAAAGAGAACTGACTCCTGTCCTCTAACAACCATACATTCACTGTAGCCTATACACCCTACCTACACACAAACACACACACACACACACACACACACAAACTTTTAAAAGAAACAGCCAGGCGTAGAGGCCCACACTTACAGCCCCAGCACTAGAGACATTAGAGCAGGATTACAGAATGATGGAAGCCAGCCTACAAACTACACAGTGAGACTTTGTAAAGAAGGAGGAGGAGGAGGAGGAGGAGCAGGAGGAGCAGGAAGAGGAGGAGGAGGAGGAAAAGGAGGAGAAGAAGAAAAGGAAGGAAGGAAGGGAAGAAGGAAGGAAGAAGGTGGCAGTTGGAGAGATGGCTCAGTAAGTAAAGATTCTGCTTTCAAATCTGACAACCTGGGTTTCATCCCTAGGACCTACATGGTATAAGGAGAGAATTAAACCCTACAAGTTGTCCTCTGACCTTCATATGTACTACTCACCACGCAATAAATAAACAACATTTATTTTTAAAAGAAAACAGAAGAAACTACTGAGTATTGATATAAAATTCAGGGGTCTGGGGCTGGAGAGATGTCTCAGCAGTTAAGTATGACTGTTGCTCTTGCAGAGGACCTACATTTTGGCCATCCACACAGTGGGTGGCACACAATCATCAGTAACTCATGGTGGTTCTGTATTAAGCTCTCAAGCTCTCCTCCTTTAACCTCTGAGGTCTAGGATTACAGGCTTCATTCACTATACTGGGTTCTGGTTGACCTATCAGTTTGTTTCATTGATTTGTTTTATTTGACTGACCTTTCGAAACAGGCCTTTAGCTACACTTGATTTAAGCCTGTAATCCTTGATTCTCTGAATTCTGAGACTGGAGCATTACCAATTCAAAATCTGCTTGGGCTATGACGAAAGAATGAGTTCAAGGGCAGTATGGGCAACGTAGTGAAAACCTATGTCAATGTAAAATGTCAAAGCCAAGCCTGACTGGCAGGCCTGTAGTCTGAGCACTGTGGGGACAATAGCAGAAGCATCAGGAGTTTGAGGGCAGCCTAGGCTACATGAAACCTGGTCTGGTCTGTAAAACAAAAGAAAAGGGGGCATGACTAAACACATGGGTCAGTTGGTAAAGTTCTTGCCTTAAATGTGTAAACACCTGAACTCAGATCCTGCTAAGTTACTGTTCTATGTGGTGAAGAGACACCATGACCAAGGCAACTCTTTTCAAAGAAAGTAATTAATTGGAGGTTTATTTATACACTTAGAGGGTTAATTGATGATCATCATGATCATCAGGAAGTAGGTAGGCATGGCAGTAAAGCAGTAACAAGAGCTTTACAACCTAACCCCACAAGTAGTAGATAAGGGAGGGAGGAGGAGAAAGAAGAGAGAGAGAGAGAGAGAGAGAGAGAGAGAGAGAGAGAGAGAGAGAAGAGGGGAGGGGAGGGAGAAGAGGAGAAGGAGGAGAAGAGGAGAGGAAGAGAGGAGAGGAGAAGGGGGAGAGGGGAGAGGGCAGAGAGGGGAGAGAGGGAAGAGAGGGGAGAGAGGGGAGAGTGAGGAGAGAAGGGAGAGAGGGGAAAGGGGAGAGGGGAGAGAGGGGAGAGGGGAGAGGAGACTAGGCCTTGCTTGGGTTTTGAAACCTCAAATACCAGCCCCAGCAAGGTCATCCCTCCTAATCTTTCCCAAACAGTTCCATTAACAGAGGATTGGGCATTCCCATTCAAACTAACACAGATTCCCAGAATCAATGTTTGAAAAAAAAAGCAAAACAAAACCAAGAACCCAAACATGGTTCATACCTTTAATACCAGGGGTGGCAAACTGAAAGGCAGGCTGGTCTAACTGACAAAGTTCCAGGTCAATTAAAGACCTTGTCTCGAATGATGGACGGCACCTGATGAGCAATATCTAGGTCCTCTGACCTCCACCACATGCAGACCTGGAACGACATAAGCTTTCTCCTATCCCAGACAGAGAAATAAGAACAAATAAAAATAGAGGAGGTGTATCTGTTAGAGGGCTCATGTAGCATGTGGGAAGCACTGGATTCCATCTCAAGAACTAGTGAGACTTCATCTCCACAAACTCGGGCAGGGAAGAGCACAGGAGAGCACTGTTAGAGAGTGATTGGGACAAACTGATCCACATTCATAATAAAATCACATCCTGGTTTCAGTACACGTGTCTTTGAGAACACAGTTATCAATCTTGGTTGTTTGTTTTCATCTTCTTGAGACAGGCTTTCATTATTAGGATAGCCTGGAATTCACTATGGAGAATTCCACCAGGATTGGCCTTGAACCCCTGGGTGGTTCTCCTGCCTCTATCTCCCAAGTGCTGGCGTTATAGGATTGCAACACCATAACCAGCTTCATATGTGTGCTTAAACAATTTACAAAGGCTACAGCTATGCTTGCCACTTGTCTGCAATGCTCTGAAGTCCTCTGAAGTGTATTCGTTGACAAAGTATCCTAAGGTTACAAACAGTAACGCTTTCTGATACAGAGAAGATATACTCTAATAGACAGTGGAGAGTGAGCAACTACACTTGAAATCAGGATATTTAAACTAGAATAGGTATGTGCACAGGCAGACAATTCTGTAAACTAAGGGAGTGCTCAGCTTGTGTTTTCTTCTACAGAATCATTGAGGACTTCAGCTAGAAATGGTGAGAGAGGCTGAGCAGCACAGACTTTCCTTGTGGTCGGACTAGAGCCAGGCCTCACATGCCCTACATAAACACCTTATAGACAGTTGAGCTCTATCCCCAGCCCCCCAAATTTTCTTTAATGGAATAATTAAAATAAGTAAAGCAAAACACCATATTATTTAATATCAACTGCTCACTCATATAAGCTAAAATAACCTCCCTTTTCTTCTTTCGATGTCAAAAATAAAATTTCCTTAATAAGTTAGATGATAGTTGAATGGCATTTGTTAAATTTAAATGACAAAAGCATGGTGATAAAAATGTTTTAAATGAATGTATATTTTACTTTAACGCTTATTACTGTGTATTTAATGTGTGGATTTGGTCAGAAGGCAACTTTCAGAGATGGTTCCCTCCTCCCACTTTGTTGTAGGAGTGATGACATTGTATTTGGGCTTTGAAAAATATTTTAGTGTGTATGTGAAATGAGTGTGTATGTGGGAAGCAGAGAACAAACTGGGAGAGTCAGTCTCTCCTTCCATCTCTACATGGATTCCAAAGATCAAACACAGCTTGTCATCAGGCTTGTACAGCATACGTCCAGCTATAGTCTACCTTTCGAGCTATATCAACATCCCTGCACTTGCTTTTTTCTGTGATCTTCCGGGATTGAATTCTGTTCACCAGGCTTGCCAAGCGAGTGACTTTTCCTGTTGAGCCAACTTGCTAGCCCATGGCTGACTTCAAAACCAAGTAACT
>NW_021605262.1:5560618-5597834 GCF_004785775.1 Grammomys surdaster | reverse complement strand
ACTGCTCTTCCAGAAGTCCTGAGTTCATTTCCCAGCAACCACATGGTAGCTTACAACCATCTGTAATGGGATCTGATGCTCTCTTCTGGTGTGTCTGAAGACAGCTACAGTGTACTCATATAAATAAAATAAATCCTTTTTTAAAAAAAAAAAAGCAGCAAAAAAATAGTAACATTTAGACATTATTGTGATTTTTTTTCCATTTGGGAATTAACCATGACATAAGAAGATATGACTGTCTATGATGTTGACATGGGGTGGAGTTGAGATTGCTATTTCAACTGGTAACTCTATTACATCTGGAATTAACTAGAACCCAAAAAATTAAGTGGCACACCTGAAAGGTTTACTTACTTTCTTTATTTGAAGTTGGAAGATCTGCATGTAATCCAGATTTTGAAGTAGGAATACATGTCTTTAATCTGGCTCTTGATGGGGGAAGCCACACCGTTAATCCAGATGTTTGAGCTGAAATGCCATACCCAGCTCTAATCTGGGCCATAACTTGTACTGCAAGCCTATATAATGACAAGGAAGAAGGAGGCTTATGCTCTCTAGCTGCTTGCACTCACCTTGATAGCAAGTCCATTCCTTCACTGGCATTAGAGCCAGCTTCTTTGAAATCCCAGCTTATTCTAAAGGTAAGCTGAGACATCCAGCCTTGTGGACTGAGCAACTACTGGATCCTTGGATTTTGCCTTTTAGCTATTTGTTGAATTAGCTGGACCACCACAGAGTCTAAGTTATTCTAAACAATACCCTTGGTATAGAGAAATATTCATTCTATTAGTTTGTTATTCTATAGAACTCTGGCTAATATACTAGACAAGTACAGAATACTTTTAGAGCAGTTTGGGCCTCACAACCATCATAGCTCAGTTACAAATTCAAAATAGCTACATTCCCTTAACCTTTTGTTCACGTGATGGTTTGAAGCTGAGCTTCTATACCTGTTGGAAAAGAAAGTCAATTGCAACGTGTAAAATATCTCAATTGGAACACAAATACTATTCTCGAGTGCTAGCCCCAGTGGTGGTGGTGGTAGTGTGTGTGTGGGAGGTTCTTTGTTGTTGATTCTGCTACAGGTTGTGGAGGGGGAAGAGTGTGGAGAGTAAGACTTGGTCTTACGAGATATTCAGTGTTGCTGTATAATAAAAAGTTTAGCTTAGCCGGGCAGTGGTGGCACAAGCCTTTAATCCCAGCCCTTGGGAGGCAGAGGTATGTGGATTTCTGAGTTCGAGGCCAGCCTGGTCTACAGAGTGAGTTCCAGGACAGCCAGGGCTATACAGAGAAACCCTGTCTCGAAAAACAAAAAAAAAGTTTATTTGTCATAATCTAAGTTACTATGTCCCGTAGCTGACCTGCCTTCTGTGTTCCTCTGAGGCCAGAAACTGCACTTAGTCTCTGGCACTTAGGACCACATCCTAAATCAGCAGGAGATTATGTAAAGGGTTAGTTGCTAGTGCCTTTTCCCTTCTGTCCAGATGCCTCTTGTTAGGAGGAATTTTGGAGCAACTAACTTCTATTGAACCAGGAGAAGAGAATAACAGTTGCAGAAGGAAGTACTTTTATACAAGCAAATACACATAAATTCACATAAGTTCATAAACAGATTCATGATTAAAACTTGTGCATTTATGCATTTCTATTCAAACCAGTTGGGAACAGTTTGCCTGGATTCTCAAAATTACATATTTACAGACATAAGTACATTCTTACATATACATATGGAACAAAAAGCCAAGCACTTTTGCAGAAAAAACTCACTCATTCTGGATGAAAAAATGAGCTCCTATTATTGTTGCTTAGAGAAGAAAAAGGCCACTACCCTTTTTATGCTAAATGAATTAAACACAGTAGGTAAGAAAAAAAGCTTTGTTCCTTTTAATAAGACTAAGCCTGCTTAGTTATTAAGAAAGGACCTGTTCTATTCCAAGGTAAGGAGAAAGCTGCCTGCTCCTTGTGTTCTCTGCAGCTTCTTTTTTTTCCCCTTTCCCTCTGCACTCTGCACATTGCTCTCTTAGTTTTTTATGTTACCTATAGTGTCTAAGTTATTCAATTCCACATTCTCCTCCTCTAGCTCTCTACTCCTGCTCTGATGTCACAATAATGCTCTTATTCTCGATGCCTTTTTTCCCAATGCTATGCTTATACTTCTAGGTTCTTCTTGAGTTCAATTTTGCCTAAAAAATGTTCTGTCTAAAAAACTTCTCAGCTCAGTTCCTCTCAGCTGAACTCTTCTCAGCTCAGTTCTTCTCAATTCAGTTTTGACACTTCTCTTTATCTTCAGCACTTAAACATCTTTCAGAATACATGATCACATGTCAAAAAAGTAAATCACAAGTTCACACAAAAAGTTAATTCATAAATTGAAATAGAAGTTTAAAACAGAAAGGAGGCAACAACATCTGCCCCAAACAAGTAGTAACTGAGACCCACAGGGACCCAGGAACTCACTCCTGGCCAGGGGCACTGGTTCCTTCCTGTCTGTCCCTGAGCGCTGAGTAGATCTTGAGCCTCAAGTCTGCACTCAATCCCACAAAACCCAGAGGGGGCTGGACTCCCAGAAGCTCTAACAAGCTCAGGAACATAGTATCAATGAGTCTCAGGAGATTGGTCACACCAGGATTTCAGGATCCCAGAGGCAGCCTGACTCCCGGGAGTTCTTACATCCAGGATCTCAGGATCACAGAATCATAGCGACAGCTGGACTCTGAGGAGTTCTCACACAGCCATGATAACAGAACAGACAGGCTCCAGTCAGAGACAGTGAGTGCAGCTAGCACTAGAGATAACCAGATGGGGAATATAAGCATCAGCAACCAAGGGTACTTGGCATATTAAGAACCTAGATATCATACCATAGTGAGTCCGTAATATCCCATCACATTGGAAAAGCAAGATTCAGATTTAAAATCACTTCTAATGATGATGATAGAGGACTTTAAGAAGGACATCAATAATACTCTCTATGAAATGGAAAAAACACCGGGAAAAAGGTAGAAGGCCTTAAAGTGGAAACACAAAAATCCCTTAAAGAGTTACAAGAAAACAATCGAACAAAGGTTTGCAATTAAACAAAACCATCCAGGACATAAAAATGGAAGTAGAAACAATAAAAAAATCACAAAGGGAGACTACCCTGGAGATAGAAAATCTAGGGAAGAGATCAAGAGTCATAGGTGCAATCACCACCAACAGAATGCAAGAGATCGAAAGAAAATCTCTAGTGCAGAAGATGCCGTAGAAAACATTGACAGGACAGTAAAAGAAAATGCAAAATGCAAAAAGCTCCTAACCAAAAATATTCAGGAAATCCAGGACACAATGAGAAGACCAAATCTAAGGATAATAGGTATAGAATAGAACAAAGATTCCCAAATTTAAGGGCCAGTAAATATCTTCAACCAAAGTATAGAAGAAAACTTCCCTAACCTAAAGAAAGAGATGTCCATGAACATACAAGAAGCCTCCAGAACTCCAAATAGACTAGATGAGAAAAGAAATACCTTGCTTCACATAATAATCAAAACAACAAATGCACAAAACAAAGAAAGAATATTCAAAGCCGTAAAGGGAAAAGGTCAAATAACACATAAAGGCAGACCCATCGGAATTATGCCAGACTTCTCAACAGAAACTACAAATGCCAGAAGATCCTCAACAAATGTCATACAGGCACTAAGAGAACACAAATAACAGCTCAGGCTACTATACTCAGCAAAACTCTAAATTACCATACATGGAGAAACCAAGATAGTCCATGACAAAACCAAATTTACACAATATCTTTTCACAAATCCAGCACTACAAAGGACAAAAGAGGGAAAACTCCAATTCAAGGAGAGAAATTATACCCTAGAAAAAGCAAAAAAGTAATCCTCTTCCAACAAATCCAAAAGAAGATAGCCACACAAAGATAATTCCACCTCTAATAACAAAAAAAATGACAGGAAGCAACAATCAGTGCTCCTTAATATCTCTTAATATCAATGGACTCAATTACCCAATAAAGTGGATATTAGCCCAAAACCTCACAATACCTAACATCCAACTCACAGACCACATGAAGCTCAAGAAGAAAAAAGACTAAGGTGTGGGTGCTTTGGTCCTTCTTAGAAGGAATAACAAAATATTCACCAGAGCAAGTACAGAGACAAAGTGTGGAGCAGAGACTGGAGGAGGGACTGTCTGGGAACAACCCCACCTGGGGATTCATTCCATGTTCAGTCACCAAATGTAGACACTGTTGTGGATGTCAGGAAGTGCCTGCTCACAGGAGCCTAACATACCTGTCTCCCGAGAGGCTCTCCCAGGGCCTGATATAAACAGAGGCAGATACTCTCAGCTAAGCATTGGACTTATCACAGGGTCCCGAATGGAGGAGTTAGAAAGACTGCAGTAGCTGAAGCAGCTGGCAGCCCCTTGGGGAGTGGAACAATACCAACCAACCAGAGCTCCCAGGGTCTAAACCTCCATCCTGGGAACACAAATGAAGAGACCAACAGTCCACTTGTGTAGGTAGTTGAAGATAACCTTGTCAGGCATCAGTGGGAGAGGAGGGCCTTGGTTTCTGGAAATCCGGATGTCCTAGCATTGGGGAATTCAAGAGCAGGGAGGCTGGAATGGGTATATGGGTGGGAGCAGACCCTCAGAGAAGTAGGAGGAGGAGGGGTGGGATAAAGGGTTTTGGGGGAGGAATGGGGATAGCGAATAACATGTGAAAGGTAATTAAATAAAATATCCAATTAAAAAACAGATAATGGAGCTGGCAATTGTAGTTGAGCAGTTGAAACTTTACATGAAGTGAGAGACCAAGTTATATCAAAGAAATATATATATGTATATAGACTTATTATATATACATATATATAATATATATAAAATCCATAGAGGATGATATGCATAACTGTGTCTCTCATTCCTGAGCATACTCAATGAATCGGTGTATAATCACATAACTCACACAGAATATTAGTTCCAACTAGCATCTTAGGTTTGCTTCAAAGGTCCGTTTAATGGAATTTAGATCATCTGGTTTGCATGACCCCCACAAACACATGAACTACCTTCTTTACCTCATATAACTTCTTTTTTTTTTTTTTTTTTTTTTTTTTTTTGGTTTTTCGAGACAGGGTTTCTCTGTGTAGCCCTGGCTGTCCTGGAACTCACTCTGTAGACCAGGCTGGCCTCGAACTCAGAAATCCACCTGCCTCTGCCTCCCAAGTGCTGGGATTAAAGGCATGCGCCACCACTGCCCGGCCCTCATATAACTTCTACTCAAGATATTAGTAAGTACTTATTTCTTCAAAAATTGTAGTATATACTGAAGATCAGCTCTAGTTTCCTGCAACATGAAATCAACCAGTCCTTGGTTTTTCTCATTTCCCTTGGCCAACAGACAGCCTTTATTGGAACATTTTATTAAACATGCTTTCTATATGTCTAGAGACATTGATTCACTCTATGATTTGAGATATGTTCATCTAGAGAACCTGTACTAATACAGGTTGTAAGGGGCAGACCCTTAAATAGGACCAACTCCATTTTGTAATAGGAAACTTGTAGAGACTAGTCTGGTACTTGTAAAGACATGTCTGGTACTTGTAAAGGCAAGTCTGGAAATGAATCTAAGCTGAGATAACCAGACATGAGTGGTTATCTGCCATATATGTCAAGAGTAATGCCAAATCCAACATAAAAGAGGAGCCCGTCCAGAGCACTTCACTTCACACTTGAAGCCATGACTGGCCAATGTGATCCTCCAGACAAAGCCTCCTCAGCACCTGGCCATCAAAGAGTTAACTGAGAGACCTGTGCCTCCAACTTCATGGAGACTTCAAGCCTAGAGACCAATGCCTACCTCCAGCTTCTTCGTGGTCAAGCACCCTACAAGGTCAAATTATCTGGAAACCACAACCTGACCCTGCCTACTGGACTCCGAACCTGTAACCCAAAACCAACTTAAGGACTCAGGTCGTATAATCCATGAATGAATGATGTGTATTGCTATGCTTATTTCTTTGGTAATTGGCAACTTATTATTTGTGTTAATTGTGCATATTGTTAGAGGCAATGTATAGGAAATGTGGTGATATCCTGTTGTAGCAATAGACTTAAAATTGATAATAATATATTGCTTGCTGTGCATTAAAGAGTAACTAAATTCCAAAACCTCTGTCTCTCTGGCGTACTCTCTCTTCCCTCTCGAGGAGCTGATGGTCTCACAGTCAAATCCAGTATGCAATCCCTGAGTGGAGCAGGACCTGTCGCTCCTCTCCCCTCAGGGGGGTTCAAACCCTGCTCACGACACAGGTATAGTTTTTTTCTGCATCATCACGGATAAAGATGTGTTGGCTAACAATATTGGGCAACAGTGTTTCCCTTATGATTCTGGCTTTTCTCCCAGGGTTGTTTGATACCTATCATCTGGTGAAAGGAAGTTGCAGATTCCCTGAGACCAGTGTGAAGCAACAAAACAGAACTGTTGTTTCCTAAAATCCTTCTTTGATGTTAATAGACTGGGCAGTCTTACATTCCTGAGTCAGATTGATACTTCCACTGCACCTATGTAAACTATTCACCTTGATTTGAGGAAGAAGAAGGCAAGTGCTGTGTTGAAAGCTCAGGCAAGGTCTTAAGTCAGGTCTTCATAAGTGTTAGATTTTTGCGAGTAGCATGGACAGATAACTCCATACCACACAGTTCCACAAAGGGGGGTTTATTTACGGCAGAGAGAACAGAGCGAGAGGAGAGAGAGAGAGCAGAGAGGTGAGTAGAGGCCGGCCATGACCACGTGGAGAGAGGGGGAAGGTAAGGGGCAGGGGACAGAGGAGAAACTGCAGATCAAGGGACCTAGAGAGAGAGGAGGGGCCAAGCAGCCCCTTTTATAGTGGGCAGGCCTACTTGGTGTTGCCAGGTAACTGTGGAGGTGGAGTTTAGACAGAATACTAACAATAAGTGCAGGATCAGTGCTCACAGAGGGGGAGGATCAAGTATCTGAAATAGCCTGAGCTGGAATGGTGGGTTCTCGCTCAGGGCTGGATGAGATGAGATTCCTCTTGGAGGAGAGACCCAAATGCTAAAGGAGTGCAAACCACTCCTGAAATCTGGAAAGGTCTGACCCTCAACTGTTGGGAGCCGCGGCAGGTGCTGGCAAAGTCCGCCATCGTTAGGTGGCGCTGTCAGCCATAACTCTTCCTAGTAAACAAATAAATTGCGCATGTGCCATGGTAAAAGCCCGCCAAAGTTAAAGCCCATCCCACGGCGTTTGGAGCGCTACGAGTAAACAGCCAATCAGAGGTGAATACGCCGCTCTAGGGTATATAGGGGCTTTCCCAGGGCTGGGGGTCGTCTTCTACCACCATTTTGGTCTATGGGAATAAACGTGTTTCTACGGAAGGATTCTGGTGTGTGTGTGTGTGTGTGTGTGTGTGTGTGTGTGTTCCTGCCGGCAAGACACTACACGCGCGCGCGCGTGCCACATTTGGTGCCGAAAAACCCGGGAGAATTTACCATCGCCGGCACGTTTTCAGAAGACCCTCCGCTCGCCATCCACGCTTGGAGTGAATCCAGAACCGTAGGACGGGGTAATGTTCTCTGAAAGATATGTTTCGATTTGATTTGATTCACTTCCCTCCCCAGTTGGCAGGAACGTTAGAGGCTCTCGCCATGGTGCTAGCAGCATCACTTTTCTTCCTCCTGGTTTTCGTGAGGGTTCAGGGAATAGTACAAGTCAGCATGTCAGAAACAGAGACAGGAAAGAAGTGCTTAGAGATTCAGAAAGAAAAAGGAAGAAAAGGTATATTTAAGGAAAAAGGCCCTTCCAAAGACACACAGTCCAAGGAAGTGAGAGATGAGAGAAAAAACGCTCTTGGGAGAGACGGGAGAACAGGAAGCCTCAGAAAGAGATCTCTTTATCCGGTAAAGGAAGTGCTGGGGCATGATGCCTCTGAGTCGGAGGGGATAACTTCCTCAGAGGACTCAGATGAACAAATAGGTAAACAGTTACCACCGCAAAATCTAAAGCAGAGGAAAACGAGAGATAGAAGCCAGACGGCCTCTCAGCCTGTAGCACCCTCCCAAACTAATGTTCCCGGCGCACTTCCGCCTCATGTGGACAGACGCTGCTCAGGCTCCTTCCTTTCAGAGGAAGACAAGAGAAAAATGTTACAAGCTTTTCCAGTGTTTGAGGACGCGGGAGGAGGCCGTGTCCACGTGCCTGTAGAGTATGCTTCTATCAAAGAATTTGCTGAATCGGTTAACAAATATGGAGTTGATGCTAATTTTACAATTATGCAGCTTGAGAGATTTGCCACTATGGCAATGACCCCGAATGATTGGCAGAACACAGTAAAAGCTGCTCTCCCTAATATGGGACAGTATATGGAATGGAAGGCTTTGTGGCATGACGCTTCTCAAAAACAGGCAAAGGCCAACGCTAATGCAGAGGGCAACCAGAGACAGTGGACTTTCGAATTATTAACAGGGCAAGGACAGTATGTTGCTGACCAGACTAACTATGATTGGGGAGCATATGGCCAGATTTCCGCCGCCGCAATTAAGGCATGGAAGGCCCTCTCGAAAAGGGGCGAGGCTGGAGGAAATTTAACAAAAATATTACAAGCCCCCCCAGGAGTCCTCAGAATTTGTTGCTAGAATGACAGAAGCAGCAGGCAAAATTTTCGGAGACCCAGAGCAAGTCAAGCCATTGATCGAGCAATTAGTATATGAAAATGCCTCACCAGAATGTAAGGCAGCTATTACCCCTAGGAGAAACAAAGGGCTGACAGATTGGATAAAGGTCTGCCGAGGTCTTGGAGGCCCACTGACTAACGCCGGCCTGGCAGCAGCTATCCTGCAGGGCCAGAGCCGCTCAGGTCCTGGCGGCCGTAAAGTATGTTATAACTGTGGTAAACAGGGTCATTTGAATGTCGTACTCCTATACAAAAGAAAACCCCTGGGTTATGTACTAAATGCAGGAAGGGATATCATTGGGCCAATGAATGTCGCTCGGTTAAGGACATTCAGGGAAGGATTATTCAACATGATCCCTGCCCTATAGGAAGAGATGAAAATATTTCAAAAAACGAATATCCGGGCCCAATGTCTCAGGGCCCCAAAAAATATGGGACACAAGCCTACAACCGGGGGAGATCTCTAACTGCAGAGCTACAAGAGGGTCTGCAGGGTTGGACCTCTGCTCTATCTCCCAATTCTTATTAATGCCACATGAGGGTGTGCAACCTATCCCGGTTGATTTTAAAGGTCCCCTGCCTGAGGGAAGCGTTGGCCTCATTCTAGGCCGCTCCTCTCTTACCCTGAAGGGGCTTGTGGTTCATCCTGGTGTAATAGACCAAGATTATACAGGAGAACTTCAAGTTCTCTGTTCTTGCCCACAAGGCATATTTTCTATCTCCCCTGGAGATAGGATTGCTCAATTGGTTATTCTTCCAAGTTTACATAATTGTTTTCCATCCACCGGGGCGCCAAGAGGTGCCAATAGGTTCGGTTCTTCAGGAACTGACTTTGCTCATTTAGTAGTGGATCTCAAAACCAGACCCACTTTACAATTAACTATAGAAGGGAAGAGCTTTACAGGAATTTTAGACACAGGAGCTGATAAAAGTATTATTTCCTCTAACTGGTGGCCAAAAACGTGGCCTGTTACACAGTCATCCCATTCCTTACAAGGGTTGGGATATGAGGCCAACCCCACCGTCAGTTCACGCTCCTTGACTTGGAAGACGCCAGAGGGTCAGACAGGAAGCTTTATACCTTATGTGCTTCCTCTCCCCGTTAACCTCTGGGGAAGAGACATTTTACAAGACCTGGGACTGACACTAACTAATGAGTACTCTCAACAAGCTATTAATATTATGAAAAGAATGGGATATAAGGAAGGAAAAGGCCTTGGCAGAAAGGAACAAGGAAGGTTAAACCCAATTTCACAAGAAAGTAATACAGGGAGACAAGGTCTGGGTTTTCCCTAGTTGCCACTGAGGGCTCCTTGCCCATACCCTGGCTTACAGAGGAAGCCGTGTGGGTTCCTCAGTGGCCCCTATCCTCTGAGAAATTGGAAGCTGCTACAAGGCTGATTGAGGAACAGGCACAGCTTGGTCATTTAGAACCTTCTACTTCTCCTTGGAATACCCCTATCTTTGTTATAAGAAAGAAATCAGGAAAATGGAGACTTCTCCATGATCTAAGGGCCATTAATAAACAGATGCAGCTGTTTGGCTCAGTGCAACGAGGCCTGCCTCTGCTCTCTGCTTTACCTAAGCAGTGGAGGATAATAATTATAGACATTAGGGATTGCTTTTTCTCCATTCCCCTACACCCGCAAGATAGGCAAAGATTTGCGTTCACCTTACCTGCTGTTAATCACCTTGAACCAGACAAGAGATATCAGTGGACAGTTTTGCCTCAAGGCATGGCCAACAGTCCTACTATGTGTCAGCTGTATGTACAAATGGCCCTTGAACCTGTTAAGAAACAATTTCCTTCTCTACTCTTGATTCATTTTATGGACGATATTTTAATATGCCATAAAGAGTTGACCATTTTGCAGAACTCATATCCTTTATTAATTGCTACATTAAGACAGTGGGGTCTGCATATTGCCACAGAGAAGGTTCAAATTTCAGAAATTGGTTCCTTTTTAGGGACAGTTATTTACCCTGAGAAAATAGTTCCTCAAAAATTAGAAATTCGCAGAGATCATTTACATACCTTAAATGATTTTCAAAAGTTATTAGGTGATATAAATTGGTTAAGACCATTTTTGAAAATTCCCTCTGCTGAATTAAAACCTTTGTTTGACATTCTGGAAGGAGATTCCCATATTTCCTCACCAAGAGCGTTAACACCGGCTGCAAACCATGCCCTGCGATTGGTGGAGGATGCCTTACAAGAAGCTCAGCTAAAACGCATTGATGAGACCAAAACTTTTAATTTGTGTGTCTTTAAAACCAGACATTTACCAACTGCCGTATTATGGCAGGATGGGCCCTTATTATGGATTCATCCTAATGCATCTCCTGCAAAGATTATTGAATGGTATCCAGATGCGGTTGCTCAGCTTGCCTTACGGGGATTAAAAGCAGCTGTCACTCATTTTGGAAGGGAGCCTAAAGTTTTAATAGTGCCTTATACTGCACATCAAGTTCAAATATTAACTGCTACCTCTGATGTTTGGGCCGTGTTGGTCACCTCCTTTAATGGTCAAATAGATAATCACTACCCTAAACATCCCATTTTACAGTTTGCCTTAACTCAAGCTATTGTATTTCCACAGGTCTTATCTCAAAAGCCGCTCCCGGATGGAGTGGTTGTTTACACAGATGGGTCAAAGACAGGTGTGGGTGCTTATGTAATTGATAATAAGGTCACTGCCAAACAATATCATGAGACCTCACCTCAAGTTGTGGAATGTTTGGTAGTTTTGGAGGTTCTTGAAACCTTTCCAGGCCCTTTAAATATTGTTTCAGATTCCTTTTATGTAGTAAATGCAGTTAAAGCCTTAGAAGTGGCTGGGCTAATTAGACCATCTAGTAGACTCGTAAAAGTTTTTCAAAAGATTCAATTCGCCTTAGTTAATAGGAGATTCCCGGTTTTTATTACACATATCAGGGCTCACTCAGGTCTACCAGGCCCAATGTCTCATGGGAATGACCTAGCGGATCGAGCCACAAAATTGGTTGCTATCGCCTTATCTTCCAAATTAGATTTGGCCAAGGATTTTCATAAAAACTTTCATGTGACAGCAGAGACGTTACGTCGTCGGTTTGAGATAACTAGAAAGAATGCTAGAGATATAGTTACTCAATGTCAGAATTGCTGTCAATTTTTACCAGTGCCTCATGTAGGAATTAATCCACGAGGAATTCGGCCACTACAGATTTGGCAAATGGATGTTACTCACATCCCAACCTTTGGCAAATTACGATATTTACATGTTTCCATTGACACTTATTCTGGAATTATATTTTCTTCTCCGTTGACCGGAGAAAAGGCAGCACATGTTATTCAACACTGCCTTGAGGCATGGAGTGCCTGGGGGAAGCCTAGAATTCTTAAGACGGACAATGGGCCATCGTACACTTCTCAAAAATTTAGACAGTTTTGTCGCCAAATGGAGGTAACCCATCTGACAGGCCTCCCTTATAACCCTCAAGGACAAGGCATCATAGAACGGGCTCATCGCACTCTTAAGTCTTATCTAATAAAACAAAAGGGAGGAGTCGAGGAGACTCTACCCTCAGTGCCACGAGTAACCATTTCTATAGCACTTTTTACCCTCAATATTTTAAACCTGGACAGTCAGGGCCACTCCGCTGCTGACCGTCACTGTTTAGAGCCTGAGAGGCCGAAAGAGATGGTGAAATGGAAGGATATTTTGACCGGACAATGGAAGGGCCCAGATATTGTTTTATTAAGAGCCAGGGGAGCGGTCTGTGTGTTTCCACAGGAAGAAGACAATCCGTTTTGGCTACCAGAGCGGCTGACGCGGCGACTCGCGATACTGGAAGGTGACATCCAGGCAGACCCTCCAGGCTCTGATGATAGCCCTTGTACTGATCCAAGGGATACAGGTTCCTAGTATTTTTGTTTATTTTATCAAATTCCATCTTTAAGAATTGTACCAATAAAACCTGCTAGATGTCCCAGTGTTGGAATTCTAAAAGATTCACTCACGCTATGGTTGCCAGAGTCACGCGATGGGTTCCCATCCCCGTGGAGACTCCTTCCACTTTGTCATTATTTAGACAAAAAAGAGATTTGGTATAACTGCAGCCATAGTGACGACGATATTAATTAGTGCCATTACCGCCACTGCCACTGAGATTGCTATGTCAACTTCTGTTCAGGTGGGCACTACCCCCAATTGTCAGCCACGGTGGCAGAGGCTGCTAACCTTCAAAACCTCCGCCAGTACCCAACTAAAAGGCGGGCTAATGATCCTTAATCAATGCCTTGATTTAGTGAGAGAGAGATTAGATATCCTCTTTCAATTAGCCCAATTGAGATGTGAGAGAAAACTGGGTACACTTTACATCACCAGTGTACAGTATAAAAACTTTGCTCGTGTAACTAATCTGTCCAGAGAATTGTTTCAGTATCTTACAGGAGATTGGTCAGAAAACTTCAGTGAGACACTCAGAAAATTGAGAGCAGCTGTGGTGAACATCAACTCGACGCGCGTGGATCTGTCCCTGACTGAAGGACTGTCCTCCTGAAATTCTTCAGCTTTCTTCTTTTCCTTTCCTTTTCTTCCCTTTTTTAAGTGGGTGGGAGTAGGCCTGTTTGGTATACCCTAAGTTGTGGATTAGTATTCATCTTTGGTTGGTTTACAAACTCAGAGCTCAACAAAATCTTGACAAGGCTATTTTTGCACAGGCGCTTCCAAAGTACTAGGGGCTTCCCCTGCAGTGTGGTTATCACTGCCTCAATTATAAGCAGTCTCCCCCCCAAGAGTGGTGGTGCTAAATGTTAGGCCATCAGCGTTGCACCCCAGAAGATTTGCCCATTACACTGGGTCAGTGAGGAGTCTTGGCCTGGTTGATCCTTGTCTGTGTAGCTGTGGTACCTGAATTTTGAGACAAACAGCCCTTGCACCCCTAGGAGATGACTCCATTGCACAGGGATGGGTGTTTGCATCTCTTTCTGTTCCCCTTAGCCCTTGCACCCAGAGGACATGTTTCCATTGCACCTGGTAGGGTAAGGGAGACTGTCTTAAACTGTTGGTTCTTGAACGCTTATTCCCCCAAGATGGAATTCGCTCGATCGGCCTTGAGTTTGAGTCATAACCGGTACCACACTAGACAGGCCAAGAACAGCCAGATAGATAACTCCATCCTTTTGTCTCCAGGCCGGCTGCCAATTGGTCCCAACAACGGGAATAAGCTGATCCCATACGCCAGAGGTACACCACGAATGGTGATTTTACCCGGTGACAGGCATTACGAGTGGCCACTACCTGGGGCGCACATTCTGAGAATGCCAGGTGTGGGTGCGCGACCCTCGTAGCCTAGACATAGAGCTCACCATTCTTTGGTGCTGGCTGTGGAGAAATGTCAGTCAGCCTAGACACGGGACATTGGCCAGTGCCTGTTTAACAAGTCAAAAAGGAAATAACCAGTAGACAGATTCCTCGACCGCTGCACCCAAGGGCTTCTGGTAAGACACCCTGTAAAGCCTCAAACATTTGAGCACCACCCTCTATAGAGACTCAGACCCACCGTGAGACCCCCAAATATGGGAGTTTCGTAACCTTCCCAGGGACTTCTACCACCCTCTGTTTTTAAAACAAAAAAGGGGCAGATGTTGGGAGCCGTGGCAGGTGCTGGCAAAGTCCGCCATCGCTAGGTGGCGCTGTCAGCCATAACTCTTCCTAGTAAACAAATAAATTGCGCATGTGCCATGGTAAAAGCCCGCCAAAGTTAAAGCCCATCCCACGGCGTTTGGAGCGCTACGAGTAAACAGCCAATCAGAGGTGAATACGCCGCTCTAGGGTATATAGGGGCTTTCCCAGGGCTGGGGGTCGTCTTCTACCACCATTTTGGTCTATGGGAATAAACGTGTTTCTACGGAAGGATTCTGGTGTGTGTGTGTGTGTGTGTGTGTGTTCCTGCCGGTGAGACACTACACGCGCGCTCGCCACATTCAACCAGAAACACACTTTAACCTTGAGGAAAATTCAATGGCCAATCAGGCTTCCAAATAGACCTGCGAGTCAGACGAAGAGGCGGGATCTTCCAGGTTTCTTGCTGGCTCCTCTCTGCAAGTTTGCTGTAACTGTGCAGGCTTGGATGGTTCTCTGCTTCCCACTCTGAGCTGTGCTGTTAGGTGCTGTGAGAGAACCCCGGGGAAGCTCTGAAATCGAGACATGGTGAGTACAGAAAAAAATGCCCACAGTGGGGAGGATCAGGTAGCTGAACAGTGGGAGCTGGGGTGGTGTGTCCTCTCTGGGGCTGGAGGGAAACCATTAGCCAGATGTGACCATCTGTGTGGTCCCTTGTGGTGCTCCTCACTTGCCAAATCAGATGGTGACCTATGAATAACTTCGCTAACATGGCTGATTCTGAATTTGCCCAAAATATTTGGATCATTGGCTTGCTTGGAGAAACATCGGTGGTTTAGCCAGCAAATGTGTCCAGTTTTTCTTTTATAGTATACATTAAGATACAGGTATATATCTAATAAGTCTGCTTTTATGTGTTGTTTTTGTTTTGTTTAGTTTTTTTTTCAATTTTTCTGTTGCAGTTTTTTATAATTCTTTATATGTTTAGTGTTTTGATTTTTTTTTCCTTTTTTTTTTTTTTGTTTTTCGAGACAGGGTTTCTCTGTGTAGCCCTGGCTGTCCTGAAACTCACTCTGTAGACCAGGCTGGCCTCGAACTCAGAAATCCACCTGCCTCTGCCTCCCAAGTGCTGGGATTAAAGGCGTGTGACCACCACTCAGCTTTTCTTTTTTTTTTTTCTGGGGTGGGGGGAGCTTCTTTACCTTAATAGGCATCTTCTTCTTTAGTTTAGGAATTTTTTCATTTATGATTTATTGAAAATATTTTCTAGACTTTCGAGCTGATATTCTCTACTTCTATCTATTCCAATCATCAGTAGTCTTTGCCGTCTCATAGGTTGCAGTGTTCCTAGTTGCTCATTGCCACAGTACTGTTAGACTGTTAGGAAACTGTTTTCTAACTGGTTCAATAGCAGAAGAGACATATATTTGACACATAGTGGGACTATTGGCCATGCCTTGTGGCAGGACCGTCCATTGATATCGGTGGTCTGGTTCCTCATGATTAATACTTGGGAGAGTGAAAGCAAATCTAATTTTGTCCTTAGGATGTAAAGGTATAGAGAAAAAACAATCTTTAATATCTACTATTATAATCTCCCAATGTCTAGGCAAGGCTGTCAGCAGTGGCAGACCCTTTTGAATTGATCCTAATAATTGCATCTGATTATTAATAGCTCTAAGATCACGTAATAACCTCCATTTACCTGATTTTTTCTTAATCACAAATATAGGTGTATTCCATGGTGACTGAGAACTCTCCAGATGTCCTAGTTTTAGTTGCTCTTTAACTAGAGCTTTTGCAGCTGCTAGTTTTTCAGAGGTTAACGGCCATTGAGGAACCCATACAGGTTCCTCTGACAACCAAGGTATAGGCAATGCACCCTCAATGGCCCCTAGGAAAAACCCAGCCCTTTCCTGTCTTGTTTTTCTGTAATAGAAACAGGGCTGATCCTGCCTTGTAAGGCCTTCCCCAATCCTTTTCCAGGGACACACCCCATTTCTTTCATCATTTTTTGACTCTGTGTAGAATAATCATTAGTGAGCCTAAATTCCAATTGTTTAAGGATATCTCTTCCCCATAAATTAACTGGAAGTGGCAAGACATAAGGAACAACTGTCCCTTGTCTGCCTTCAGAATCTTCCCAGTGCAATACTCTTGCACTAACATCAGGAGCAGACTCATATCCAAGACCTTGTAAGGTTTGTGAAGAGCTATTAACAGGCCAGTTTTTTGGCCACCAATTGGTAGAGATAATGGTAGTATCTGCTCCTGTGTCTAGGAGGCCTGTGAAAAGCCTTCCTTGAATTTTCAACTCTAAGGTGGGGCGTTTATCTAAATCTAATGAAATAAATACATTCTGTCCTCCAGAGGAGCCAAATCCCTTCATGCCCCTAGTTAAACCTTTACTAGGAAAGAATGAATGTAAACTAGGGAGGACCAATAGCTGTGCAATTCTATCACCAGGAGCTATAGAGCTAATCCCCCTTGGTGATGAGCACATGATTTTTATTTGTCCCTCATAATCTTGATCTATGACTCCGGGGTGAACAATTAATCCTCTCAGAGTCGTAGACGATCTTCCTAGCACTAGTCCTACTGTATTCTCAGGTAAGGGTCCTGAAAAATCAGAAGGTATAGGCTGACACCCCATGGTAGGTGTTAGTACTGCTCTGGCGGTAGCACAGAGATCCAGTCCTGCCGAGCCTGACGTGGCTCTCCTGATTGTCTTATCCTTTGATGTTGTTGAGGGTTGTTCTGTAGGTTCTCTATCGCCCCATACATTTGTGGGCCCTGAGGGCATGGGCCCCGTTGTCCGTTTTTTGGCAGAGGGGAAATTACACGTCCTCTGTCGTCTTTAACTGACCTACACTCATTTGCCCAATGTTTTCCTTTATTACACCTAGGACACATTCCAGTCACCTTTGGACGATTGTTATTAGTAGTGCCAGGTGCTCTACATTGTCTTTGTATGTGTCCCAGCTTTCCACACCTGAAACATTTAACATTAGAGGCCCTCTGAGCCGCTAAAACAGCAGCTGCCAATCCAGCATTAGATAGAGGTCCTCCTATTTCTCTACAAGCCTTCATCCATGCATTTAGTCCTTTTCCTTTCCAAGGTGTAATAGCATTTCTGCACTCTCTAGTACACTGTTCAAAAATTAGTTGTTCTATGAGAGGCATGGCCGTCTCAGGATCTCCAAAAATCCTTCCTGCTGCCTCCATCATCCTAGCCACATAGTCTGAGAATGGCTCAGTGTTCCCTTGGATAATTTTTGTCAAGTTTCCTGAAACCTGTCCTTTGTTAGGTAGGCTTTTCCATGCTTTTACAGCTGCCTTATTAATTTGCTCATATACTTCTACAGGGTAGGCCGTTTTGATTGATAGCCCATTGTCCCTTCCCTGTAAGCATGTCAAAGTTCCATTGTGGATGCCCCTGAGCTAAATTTTGTCTTGCCTGTGAAGCACAGAGTTCTTGAAAAATAGATTTCCAATCTAGATACTGTCCCATAGTCAGGCAAGCCTTAACAGTATTATACCAGTCATCTGGTGTCATGGCACTGACCACAAGTCTTTCTATTAATGCCTGAGTAAAAGAGGCATTGATTCCATAAGTCTGTACTGATTCGGCTAGCGCTTTTAATTGTTTTAAATCTAGCTGTGAATGTTGCCTGGTTTGGTTAGCATCTTCCCATACAGGAAAGGCTACTCTTATCTTTTTTCTCTCCTTAGCTGTAATAAGAGAATTGGACGGCAGTCTTTCCTGTCTCTCTTTTGGTTTTTTCTTTTTAACTCTAACTACTTCCTCCAATGGTGGGGCAGATGGGGCATACCCCGGTGCATAAGGCGAATCCAGCCCGTATCTTTCAGACTCATAACAAGCTGCTTCTTTATCTAACTCTGCCTGTTCCTCAAGATCTAACACACTATCAGAGGATGAGGTGTCAGTATCCTCTGTATCTTCTTCGTCCCCCGAGGACGTCTCCTCAGAGGCGGAGTCATTAATTCTTAAATTCTGAAACTCAGTTAACACTGGGTACAACCTTTTCTTAGGCCCTTTCTGTTCCACTTTTGTAGCTACTTCTTTTTTAAGTTCTTCTTTTTTCTTCTTTCTATTCTTAGCGCTCTTTTCCTTTTCTGCTTCTGATAGGCTATCCTGGTGTTCTGCCAAAGCTTTTTGTCCCTCTCTTACCTTATCTTGGCATTTTGCATCCTCTATACAGGCTCTAACCATTTTGTACAGCGGCCATGTGCCTGGTCTTAACTTTCCCTTCTCCTTTTCATTAATCAAATCTCCGCCGAGCTTGCCCCAGGAGCCCTTTGACAAGGACCCCGTGGATACAAACCAGGGAGCTACTCTATCCACATCTCGCAGAAAATTACACAACACTTTCTCGGGAACCTTTAAACCACGCTCACGCAACAACTCCTGCATTGCTGAGAGAAGCGGCTTCATTTGGCGGTTACCCATACTGCTAGAGGGAACGAACTTGCACAGTTATCTACCTGTGACTTACAGCTCCTGAATACACGGAGGGCAAGTACACTCCTTCCCTTGTGTATGGCAGTTAAGACAGAAGCAGAGCACAAGAACTACCACGGCCCAAACGGGGATAGCAATAGCAAAATAGACAGGATCCACCATACCTTGCAGAAAAGCGTCTAGACTTCTCGCGCGGCCAGTTCTGAATCCTCTGTTGAGCTAACAGGGTCCCTCGAAACTGGATAAAACTCCGAGACGTTCGGCTTCGTTCCCGGGTTTCCCGGCACCAGTTGCGGGGCACCGCCTCGCCAAAAAGGAGAACGCCACGCTCAGGATTCTTCTGACAGCATTTTTACTTTTTTTTTTTTTTTTTTTTTTTTAAATTTTTTATTTATTTATTATATGTGAGTACACTGTAGCTGTCTTCAGACACCCCACAAGAGGGCATCAAATATCATTACAGATGGTTGTGAGCCACCATGTGGTTGCTGGGATTTGAACTCATGACCTCTGGAAGAGCAGTCAGTGCTCTTAACCACTGAGCCATCTCACCAGCCCCTGACAGCATTTTTAATGTTACAGCTCTTTTAGTGTTACAGCTCTCTTAGATGGTAGTGTTACAGCTCTCTTAGATGGTAGTGAGGTGAGGGACCCCAAGCCCCAAAAGCTTGTGGCTTATATAGCGCTTTAGGAGATGTGCCGCACACTCATTGGCTCTTATGATGTCGCCAAATTAGCATACTGGTTTTCGTGCCTTGCGCAGGCGCACATTCAAGCAAGGCTCGCAAGAAGAACCAGGAAGCAGGAAACCGGCGCCATCTTGCTATGGCGGACGCGGCTCCTAACAAAGTTGAATACATTTAAATCCTGTGATCAAAGATATCTGATGGTATTAAAGAAATGGTAATGTTATGGCAAGATTCCATCCACCTTAACATATGGATGTGAAGTTGTATGAAGAAGAACTGTATCATGATAGACATTATTATTACCTGATTATTGTTTCCATGTAGACATAAGGAGACATAAGTATGTGTCAAGTTGACAAAGGATGGATTATCATAACTATTTTGGGTTTTCAATTTAAGATTTAAAAGGGAATACTTAGGTCCAGGCATGGTGGTACATGTCCTAAGTCCCAGAAGATGAGAGTCAAGCAGATTTCTGGTTCAAGTCATCCTGGCCCAGAACAAGATTTAGGCAAAGAAAAGCTTAGGTACAGGCAAAGTACACACACCTATTATCCCAGCATTCAGGAGACAGAGCCATACATAGCTCTGACTTCAAGGTTCAACTACTGAGTAAGTTCCAGTTTCACCAAGCTTAGGCAGTGAAGTTGTTGAAAATTAGAAAGCTGGTGATAATGTAATAGAAGGGGCCATGTTCCAGCCCCAGCAAGCAGCAGAACTCAGCAGCTTTGTCCATATGGCTCTGGCTTTAGAGGCAAGACTAGAAGGGACTACTGACACAGTTGATACTGGTTAGCTATACTTAAAAAATTAGCAGTGATCAATAAGAAACCAGCATCATTGAGGTGAAATCTTCTGGGAAGTGTTTTCTAAGATGACAGTGAAGCTGTGTTTCAGAGATAGCCAAGGCTGTACCTTGTGGTGCAGCTGGACTTGGTCATGTGTAAATATCACTAACATAGCACAGGTTTTAAGGCATGAATGTGACATGAAGAACAGCTAAAGCTTGGCACCATGAAGGGAGTATATGAGAGGAAAATAGTGAAGCCTAGTTGCTGCAGAAGAACCCAGCATATTGAATATGTCAGTGCCATCGGATAAGTAGAAAGACCAGCAGCAGCAGTATAATGGTGTCAACCAGAAGCTAGATTGGATCTATATAGTCAAACAGAACTACAGAGGGAAGAGCTAGAAAAATGACACAGTCTCTTTGAGATCCACAGAAGATTATGTGTGGATTCCAGATAATGGAACATGAAGCTGTAATACTAAAGTTACCTTCAAGACCACAAGATTTTGAGGTGCCACAGCTGTGGGCTACCTGCTCAGGAAAACTGTTTTTAGAGAATAAAACCAGCCAAAGAGAAAGAGTTTTGCTGCAGCAAAGGAAGCAGAATGGACTCAGGGTTCTGAAGAATGTATTGGCATCAGACATGGAGGTGCAGATTTTGGAGATTGCCCTGCTGGCTTTTGGTCATCTTTTGGCACAGTATTTCCTCACAATGACATTTAGTAATGATGAAGTATATTTTCTGTGAATTTGGATGTATATGATGTGCTATTTGTTTGAAAAATATAGGGGACTACAGTTACATGATTAGATGAATCTCAGAAGAGACTTTGAACTTTGGACTGTTAACATTTTTGAGACTGCTATAGATGATGGAGACTTTTTAACTGAACCTCATGTATTTTGCCTCCTGCTATTTTAAAATATGGTCCCCATACACTCATATGTTTCAACAAGCATTTGGGGGCCAGGAAGTGGAATGTGGTAGTTTAAATATACTTGGCTCAGGGACTGGCACTATTATGAGGTATGGCCTTGTTGGAGGAAGTGCATCACTGTGGGAGTGGGCTTTCAAGTTCTGCCCAGTGCTGAATGGATCCTCCTAGTAGCTCCCTGGGTGACAGTCTCTTTCTGACTGATCAAGATTCAGAGATCTCATTTTCTTCTGCAGCATCATGTCTTCTTGTATGCCTGCCATGCTTTTTCCTATGATGAAAATGGACTAAATCTCTGAAACTGTAAGCCATCCCCAATTAAATTGTAGCTTTTATAGGAGTTGCCTTGTTAATGAAGTCTCTTCATAGCAATGGAAACTCAAAGACAGAAACATTGTGAGTGTATTTAGTATGGTCAACCCCTTGCACAATTCTGTAGTCTTCATTATCATGAAAGAACATGTGCTAGAGTGAAACCTATGAATGCGTTTAGTATAATGAAGCCTTTACACATCTCTGCAGTCTTCATCATAAAAACTATTCATACTTGAGAAAATTCTATGAATTTTAGCCATATGGTAAAACCTTTATGTTATGAAGTTCACTGAGATCCAACATAATTCAAACACCAGGACAATACAAGTGATAGGAATTTTTGTAATCAACTCATTACTAATTAATCAGGACCACAAATATATACTCAGAAGCTTAGCTGAATCACCCCTCCCCACCACCACTCCCACCTTGAGCCAGAAAATGATAAAGATTCCAAACCTGAAAACCAAAAATATCAGTTCCATGTTACAGCTACATTTCCCTCCAATCAGGATTTACTTCTGTTGTTAACCAATGTCAGATTATACAGAATGTAGGTTTTATGGCTTAGCCTATCACACCCATCTTGTGGTTAGGAACAGGCAGTTTATTTTGAAGAATAAAACATGAATAACAGAAATTATGGTTAGGAACAATTGTTGTGTTTTGGGGAAGAAAGCATGGATAATGACAGCTGGCCAGATATTGTTAAGTACACAGGTCCCTATGACCTAGGACTTGAACTTCATTTCAAGGTACAGATAAATGGAGGTTGATAACAAAAGACAGCCCTTAGAACAAGTTTTTTTTTTTTGTTTTTGCTTGTTCCCAACATTTAGATATCATCATCATCTTCAAATACAAGCATAACACATGTTGGAGAGAAATCTTACAACTGAAATCAATGTGATAAAAACTTTTCACAACACATGTATCTATGAACATAAAAGAACATAGCCTGGAGAGAAATGCTATGAATAAGCAATGCAACAAATTCTTTGCATGTGGCAGTAGTCCTAGAAACCATGAAACAAAGTCATAATGCATAGAAACCCCGTAAATGTAGTCAATGTGTTAAAGTTTTGTGCTTTCTGGTATCTTTAAACAAGGGTAAACTCTTTAGTAAGTAATCAATCTATTAAAGCAAGTCCATATTGCAGTAGGCTTTGAGGACCTTTAATAATACCAAAAGTAGTCTGTGACTACAAAGAATTTGGTAAGATCTGACTTCTTTCATGCCTGCAATGATAATTGACACTTGTGAAAGCTTTACCATATTCAAACTTTTAAACAGTAGAAATGAATTTTGCAATTTGGTTTAATGGTAAATATGAATCAGATCTTAAGGTTTTATCATTTTGTTTATGTTCATGGTGTTCCCCTTCTTTTCTTTTTTTTTTTTTTTGGTTTTTCGAGACAGGGTTTCTCTGTGTAGCCCTGGCTGTCCTGGAAGTCACTATGTAGACCAGGCTGGCCTCGAACTCAGAAATCCACCTGCCTCTGCCTCCCAAGTGCTGGGATTAAAGGCGCGTGCCACCACCGCCCGGCGGTGTTCCCCTTCATCATGGGTTGTTTTACATATTTGAAGATATTCGTCATGGTAAGAGCATTTATTACATGGCTCATATTTATAACATCTTTTTTTCTGTATGAGATTTTTATATGATGTATTTTACATATCTGAAGAACAATGAGACAACTCAAAGCTTTATTACACTGACTGCATTCATAATTTTTGATATAGTATAAGTCAAACCACATTTGACAAGTGTACCTTAAATTTCCAAATACCTAGTACCTTAGGGATTTTCTGCAGTGTGCCTTTGGGTGTATTCCCAGTAAACTCAGAAAACCAATTAATTGTAAACTTGTATCATTCAGTAAGTCTACCAATTCATAATACTACATATCTTCTCATTGTTCTGGGACAGAAACAGAGACATTGCTTCTTTCAATTTCCCTATGTCCACATGGTTTTTATCCATTGTGACACATGATATATGTATTAAAAGAAGAATAACAAATGAAAGGTTTCCACATTGCATTCACACAGTTTGACCTTTTGTTACTTATAGACATGTGGAGTATGGATTAAGGTTTCTCTATGACAACATTCTTGACTCTCATAAACTGCCCTCTCAATAAACCTAGCAATGTCACTACAAGTATATGAGCATCACCAACTTTACCCTGGACTATTTGCTTATTAGAAGGTTTTGGGCAGAAGCTGGAAAGATGGCTCAGTGGTTAAGAGCAAATAGTTCTTTAAAAAAAAAAGGATTTGTGAAGTGAGGTATGGGACATGCACTCTTCAAAAAAAATTAGATATATACTTAAAACCTATTCAATGTGAATATGTAATGCAATGTACAGGTGGTATGAGACCAAACAGATTGGCAGCTCTACAGCATAGATCTGATGTAGCTACAAATCAAATAAAGATGTTTGTTACATTACTGTTTCCTTGGTTTTCCCCCCTTAGAGGAATGCCTTGTAAACACAAATCAGGTAACTGACATTGAGGTATATAGTACTGCACAAATATTACAATTATAGCTATGTCAGGGACAGCTCTGCTTATACACTCAAGGCCTAAAAATAGCCATAGGCCTAAAAATCAGCAATAGGCCTGACATACATGCCTGTTAACACAAAGTCCTGGGTCTCTGTGGAAAAACACTGAAACAGATGACTAGAAGCTATTGTAAACAAGCAGCTTTGGTTGAAAATTACCAGCCTGAATAATCATAGACCTTGTAGATACATAACCTTGGTGGATATTACCAACTGAGATAAGGATAAGTGAATCATAGGTGGAGTCATAGTTATCTGTTCTCTGAACCTTCACCTAGCTGACACTCTGTCCTGGAAGATATCTGTACTCCCCCTGAACACCTATGCTCCTGTGCCATCCCCTTCCCCACATTCTGCCTTTTTGTATATATAACCCCTGTGTGCAAAAAGTAAAATCCAATTTGACCAGACTATAGACAGATGGCCATTCTTTGCATTTGCCTGTTTTTCCCCATCTTCTCTCTCAGGTGACCTCCCAGACCCCTATTTAATGCCCTGCTGGCCAGGACATTCTGGCGCCCAGCATTGTGGGGCTTAAAGAGGAGACATTCTGCCCCCCAGTGTTCAGGGGCTCGAGGAGATCACAAAAGGGAGGACACCGACTCTTCAGAGGGAGGTAGGCCTACAAGTTTTTCAGGAGCATTGAGGGTGGCTGCCTAGAGTGCATGAGGGCACTTCAAATCTCAGAGCACTTTTTAGAGTGACTCCCAGAGGCTTGGCTCTGGAATTTTTCAGGAGTACCCAAGAGGAAGACTCCCGAGGTCCGCCTGAGAGTGGCCTCAATTCAGAAGGATACCACAGTCCACCCAACTGTGGGACAATCCTTGGGAGGATCAGAGCGGTGAGGTCCTGAGGTAGAGGGCACTGGGAGAGGTATTTTTTAAGCAGTCACTATTCGTGATGAACTCAAGGAGTGAGTCAACTCAGGATGCAAGGAATTAGGGTTAAAGACAAGGCATGGGAGAAACATTTTCTAAGCAGTCACTCTTTGTGATACAGCTCCAGGAGCCTATCTTCAGAACAAGGGGAACTAGGGTTAAGAAAAAGGATCTTTAGAAATTCTTTGCTGGCCGGACGGTGGTGGCGCACGCCTTTAATCCCAGCACTTGGGAGGCAGAGGCAGGAGGATCTCTGAGTTTGAGAGTTCGAGGCTAGCCTGGTCTACAGAGTGAGTTCCAGGACAGCCAGGGCTACACACAGAGAAACCCTGTCTCGAAAAAAAAAAAAAAAAAAAAAAGAAAAAGAAAAAAAAGAAATTCTTTGCTTTCATTAGTGTTGTTTACCCAAGAGGGGAATATTGATTAAAAAAAAAAAGTTATGCCTCCTAAGGAGGAGATAAGAAATTAAACCTTGAAAATGAGAGAGGAAGGGCGAAAGTGAAAGAAGTTGCCCGCTCTCTGGCGTGTTAACAAAAGAAAAATAAAAAGCTGCCAGGCAGTGGTGGTGCACACCTTTAATCCCAGCACTTGGGAGGAAGAGACAGGTGGATTTCTGAGTTCGAGGCCAGCCTGGTCTACAGAGTGAGTTCCAAAGACAACCAGGGCTACACAGAGAAATCCTGTCTCAGAAAACCAAAAAAGAAAAAAAAAAAAAAAAGAAAGAAAGCTTATTAAAGAGCTCTCCTGGGAAGCAGGAGATGATTGGGGAACGCCCTAATCTCTCTGGCTCTCATTGGGGGGAAATTCTCAGTCCTGCCTTCCCTGTTTATTGTCTGTCATTGGTATACCAATTTGTCCATGTGTGTCTTTTGTCTGTCTGTGTCTAATTGTTTAAATAATTGTTATTCTATGTTTCATGTTTAAAAGAAAAACTGGTTAAAACTGCTTGCTCGATTTAGTTTAAAACTTGCTTAGGAGGCAGTCTCAATTTACACAACAAAAACTGATAATTTATCTTGCTCTGTGGCTGGGAGAAGGGCACTGGCAGAAAGAACCTTGGGAAGAGTTAACTGTTTTCATAAACGGCTCTTGGAAGGGGGCCAACAGTTTTTTTGGCTTCTGTAGTAAGGGAGTTTTGTTTGTTTGTTTTGTTTTTGTTTGTTTGTTTTGTTTTTGTCTAGGGAGTTGATAGTGGTTTTTCCCAGTTTGATAAGTGAAAGGGTGCTTTTCTCTTATAATTAAGCTAAAAAGGTAAGAAAAATTTGTTTAGATGTGCATTTATTTTTTTCCTTGATTGGTATTTAAAAAATATAAATATGTTCTATATGTCCCGGTTATACATTATTGAGTATGATTACAAATTTATAACTTCGATAACAAAAACTGGATTAAAGCTGGTGATTCAAAGTTGGAGTCATTCAAAAACCAGATGTATAATACAGATCTCAGTAAGAGTTTTTATATGGATTGTAGAGTGAAAAATTATAGATACTGGGTATATAGAATTCTTTTTAGACATATAAAATATTCTTTAGGAAAGACATGGAGAAACCGAGGCATGAAGCAAGTTAAAAATGTGGACAGACTAGTTACAGGAACTGGCTGGAATGCAATTTGGCCAGGTGGAACCAAGCTGAGAACCATAGTGACAGGGCAAGGCCGAAGTAACAGGGCAGGACCACATTCTTGAGAAAGATAAGCGTACAGAGAGTTTTCACCTGACCCTGACTCCTGTAGGTTGGGTTCCTTTGGAATGTTCCACTATTTTCATGTTATACCACCCTAGCAACCCCCTCACCCCCTCCTCATTCTTTGGTTTATGGTTTTTTCCCTTAAAAACCCCTTTCAAACTGGCTGTCGGGGTCAATTCAGCTCCTGCATGGGCATACGAATTGACCGGCAGCTAGTTGTCATGCCCTAATAAACAACCTCGAAATTGCTCCGGTACATGGTGTCTCGAGCAGATTACTGGGTGGTCGCGACTTTCTGAGACTTGAGAGAGGGTCTCCCCTCTTCGGAGGTCTTCAGGATCAAACAAAACCCTGATAAATACCTTCCTTTTGTTACACAATTGGCTTATTAGTTGATCCCTCTAAAAGAGTTTTAATACAATCCTTTGCTCTCATACAATGAGCTTTAAAATTTTAGCCTCTGCTGCCTCCCTAGTCCAACAGATACACACTGCTAATCATGTTAACTCTTTGACAAAAAAGTATTTCTTTAGCACTGATTTCCCAGTATAGAATTGATAGAGGTTTAACAGATAGACTCATTGCCATGGAGGAAGCCATCTTTTACATAGGAACTCAGGTTCAGAATATTAAAACATGTTTAACTACCTTGTGTCATGCCAATTTTAGATGGATTTGTGTCACCCCTCTGCCCTACAATGGGTCAGAAATGTCCTGGGAACAGATACAGGCACATCTACATCATGTGTGGAACAATTCACAACTCGGTATTGATATGGATACTTTACATGTATTCTCAGATCAGTGCCATCAGTCACTCCAGATTGAAGAGTTTCAAATTCAATCATAAATTTTGTTAAGAATAATTTTTTTATGGAATTTTCTTATAAATTTTGGAATTATTATAAAATTAGTTATTCTGCTTCTGATTCTTCTTCCAGTCATCTTCAAGCGCTTAGGGACTGCTATCAGGACTGCTCAAAGGGAGATATATATACTTCATTTATACTATTCGAAGGAAAGAATTGTCAGGAGCCATAATGGGACAAGCTAATTATTAGCAGATGATCATCCTGAAATGATTGCCTTGGATTATTATATAATCTGTGACAAAGTGAAGCCTCATCCAGCAAGGCTGTGAGGAACTTATTTTAGGAAAGATTCCTGCTATTAATATGCTTTTCCTATTATTATTACACTTATGTAACAATCACTAAGCAATAGCACACCCCTTTGGATCAGATCTCTCCAGGCCCACGAAGATGTACTGTCTTGTAGTGATACTATATAGACAAATAGATGACTTCTTAAGTCTTAATGATGATCCTATAAGAATTCCTAAAATTATACCAATGTTTATTAAGCTCTTTTATAATGGAACTGCTATTAGGTCCCTTTCTGATAGTCAAAACTGCAATAAAAACTCTGCCAGTCTCCCTAGTGTCATCAGTTAACAGCCCTTAGATAGTAACCAGACTTTCTCCTGCTCAGAGCACATTCCAATGAGATTGTAAAACAATTAACCAAAAGTCACTAAAAAGGAACTCACAATTTATAATAGGTGCTAGTACAGAAGATAAAATATTGCCTGAGTTTATCTATACAAAACTTCACTAATTTCTTAGTTATAGTTTTAAACCTTCAGTGAACCTGTGGAGCTAGACAGGTGATAGATGTTTAGCTAGATAATTGCTCCTAATGGATATGCATGTAAACATTCTGTGTTGTAAACTTCTATTTCAATTTATGATTTGAATTTTGGTGTGAACTTGTGATGAACTATGTAACATATGACCATGTACTCTTAAAGATGCATAAGTATTGAAGACAAAGAGAGTGTAGTAGTTGTAGTAGTCGTGGTAGTCGTAGTAGAATAGTGTAGTCATAGGTGTAGAGGTTCGTTCAGAGCCATTCGTCCTTTCCTTTTCATTTCCCCTGCTTAGAATTTTTTCACTTAGAATTTTTCCTTTGTTAGGATTTTTCCTGCCCCCCCCCCCCCCCCGCTTAGGACCTTTCCACCTTTTCTCTTAGATAGCTTTCATAGGAAACTTTTTACACTTAGTAATAAACTATAATAACTTCTCTAAGTGTCTTTTCTTCCTGAGACCTCAGACTAGCAGGCATAGTCAGGGTCCAGCAGTTCCTGGTGAGATAGAACAAAGGCCACATTGCCTAATCCTCTGCTGTTAGGCTACAGGTATTAATCACCTAAGCCTGCAGTCTTTTACCCTCAGAAGAAGGTTTTAGGACTTTTTAGAAGTTATCATCAGCATTTCAGTACAGGTCAGAGAGCCAGAAAGCCCTGAGACCCTCAGACTTTAAAGCCATCACCAGAGTCCTACTCTGTGCCCCTGCCAATACCCTCTCCTCAGGGATGGGAGGCTCCTGACAGCTTGTCCTTTATCTGTTCTTCACACTTGTATAGGCACCAGAGAATTCACATGGGTGAAAAACTTTACAAATGCAAAGAATGTGGCAAGGCATTTAACTGTTCATCATACCTTAATTATCATCAGATACTTCATACTGGAGAAAAACCCTATAAATGTAAAGAATGTGAAAAAGGCCTTTAACTCTTCTTCACACCTTAATTATCCTCACAGAATTCATACTGGAGAGAAACCCTATAGATGTGAAGAATGTAGCAAAGCCTTTAATAATTGTTCAGCCCTTATTCAACACCAAAGAATTCATACTAGAGAAAAACTCTACAACTGTGAAGATTCTGGCAAAACCTTTAATAATGGTGAAGCTCTTCCTCAATACCATAGAATCCATATGTACTGAAGAGTAACCCTGTAAATGCAGAGATGGAGGCAAAGTGTTTAACAGTTTTACACTTCTGCAACCTCAAAATTTTAAATGAAATTTTTAATTTTTATTTATTTATTATATGTAAATACACTGTAGCTGTCTTCAGACACCCTACAAGAGGGCATCAGGTATCATTACAGATGGTTGTGAGCCACCATGTGGTTGCTGGGATTTGAACTCATGACCTCTGGAAGAGCAGTCAGTGCTCTTAACCACTGAGCCATCTCACCAGCCCCCAACATCAAAATTTTAAACATAAGAGAAACCCTACAAATTAAAATGTGTGTCAAATCCTTTATTCATGCCATAATCTATGACTAGGGATTTTGTATTGGTAAGAAACCTTGTAAATAGACATAATGTTCCATGATCTTTAACTGAAGCTTGATCTTCATTAACCATCAGTGAATTGTTATTAGATAGAAACTTTATACATGTAATTACTGGGAGGAATTTAGCTTAATATTTATACCTCAGAAAAGCAAAATACTTAAACTACAAAACATGTAAATGGAAAGAATATAAGCAAGTCTTTCTGCATACTTCAGATATTACTGAATATAAGGAAATTATTATGAGACAAATCCAGTGAATATATGAAATGTCTCAAAAACTTGAGGGCTTGGTTATAACTTATAGGGCATCATTATTTGATAAATGTAAAGAAATATTACAGACTTCAGAATCTTGCAGATAACTTATCTCTGTAAGAATATCAATGTATTATAAAATTGAATTTACTATATAGCCCCACTTTTCAAAACTAAATGAAGAACAGATCTCAAATTATTATATCAAAAGAACAAAACTGGTTCTCGAAAGTTTTTTCTTCCAGACACCATATATTAGATTTTGAAGTGTAGTTATTTTAATAAATAAAAATGAGTGTTTATTAATGTATTGTCATTGTTGTATATTGAATGACATGTAATTTTATAACAAAAGTATTCCACTTTACTCAAGGATACAGACAGCAGATTTTAATTCTGTATTGCTGGAGATTAATGAAATCACTTGTCATTCTTTGACCAGTATTAGTATTCTTCAAGTAATTTTGAAGTTACTGTTCTATGTGACACTATTTTTTTTCAAAATTTATTAATTATTTGGAAAATTTTTGTTCCTTTCTTTCCTATTCTTTTTCCTCCCCAAATACCTCTGAGATAGTCCTTCCCTCCTTACACAATTTTATGTTCTTTCTCACTCTCTCTCTCTCTCTCTCTCTCTCTCTCTCTCTCTCTCTCAAAAAACAAAGCAAAACAGCTTGGAAGCTTTTAAAATAAAAATCACTTTTTCTAACCAACTTTAGAAGTAAAAAACACACGTCTAGATTAACACTCACAGCCCTTGCTCAGACTGCACAGAAATCATCACATAGAGGAGGTATGAAGGATTCTCTATAGAAATCTTTAACAAAGTTTTAGAAGTCATTGACTCTAATTGAACCCAACTGACACAGATAACAAATCTATTTACACAAACGCATGAATCTGTGGGGGCCATCTCTATTCAAACCACACATAATGTAAAGGCTGTCTTCATAATAATACATCATCTATATGTGATATATGTCACATTTTATCATTTGCTGCAGCAAAATTGAATAAAGAGGGCATCTTTCCTCTAATGTACATTTTTAAAGCTTTATAAAAATTTAACAGGATGCCAGAGAGATATTTTTAACTTTTATTGAAAATAAAAGGGGTTAATGTCAAAAGTATCCCCTCTCCAGGAAAAAGACATCAGGATGGGTATGGCCCTCATGCCTCACTGGACAACAACAGGGGGACCGGAGCCATTACAAGGTCCCCTTCAATTACTGGAGGTCAGGCCTCTATCCCCGCCTTTACAAGATTAGAATTGCCACAGCCCTTCTATACTTAGAGAAGGGAGGAGATGTCAGGGGCATCCTTGCTTACACACTGAAGGCCTAAAATCAGCCATAGGCCTAAAATCAGCAATAGGCCTGTCATACATGTATACTAACACCAAGTCTTGGGTCTCTGTGGATAAACACTGAAACAGATGGCTATAAGCTATTGTAAACCGGCAGTTTTTGTGACAATTTACCAGCCTGAGTAGTCATAGACCTTGTAAATAGGTAGCCTTGGCAGATAATACCAACTTAGATAAGGACAAGTGAAACATAGGCAGAGTCATAGTGACCTGTCCCCTGAACCCTCACCCAGCCTATACCCTTTTCTGAAAGATATCTGTATTCCCCCTGAACACCCACGCTCCAGTGTCATACCCTTCCCCACGTCCTGCCTTTTTGTGTTTATAACCCCTGTGTGACTGAGTATAAATTACAATCTGAAAAAAGATAAATAAATTATATAAAAAAAATTTAACAGGATGGAGAAAGGACTCAAATGGTTAGGAATATTTATTGCTCTTGCAGAGGACAAAGTTTCTATTCCCAACACCCAAATCACATGGCTTACAACCATTTTTAACTCCAGTCCAAGGGGATATGATTCCCCTCCCCATTATGACATAGATGGACACCAGGCATGCACATGGCACTCATACATACATGAAGGCAAAACACTTTAATACATAGAAATGAATCTAAAATTTGTCAATAAATTGGCTGCAACTATATGGATTTACATCTAAATTGTGTATTCTATTCTATTGAGCTATGAGACTTTTTGTGCTGGTGCCATGCTGGTTTTATTGCTATAGCTATATAATATAAGATTATGTATTGTGATACCACCAACATTGTTTTTCCACTAAAGACTGTGTTAGCCTTTCAAAGCCTTTGTCTTCTGAATTTTAGTATTTTTTTTCTAGGTCTATGGAAGACATCATGTGAATTTTGATGGGGATTACATAGGATCTGGACATTATTTTGGTGATAGAGCTATTTTTACAATTAATTCATGACATTTTTTGTCACTTGACACAAGCTACAGTTTTTGAGAACAGAGAACATCAATTGAGAAAGTGTCCCCAACAGATTGGTGTGTAGGCAAGCCTATGGGAAATATTTTGGTTTAATGGTGATGTTGAAGGGCACAGCCCACTGTTGACTGGGCCACTCCTGGATGAGTAGTCCTGGAGTGCATAAGAATGCAGAATGATCAAGCCCTGGTAACAAGCAAATAAGCAGCATTCCTCCATGGTCTCTGCTTCAGTTTCTGCCTTGAGCTTTCTGTTTTAAGTTGCTACTCTGACTTCCCTTGATAGATTGAGACCCGTGGGGTAAAATAAACCCTTTCTCCCTAACTTGCTTTTGGTTGTGGTGTTTTCTCACAGCAATAGAAGCCTAAGGGGATATTAAACTGACTCCTAATGACTTATCATCACAGACATGGATTAATATCTCTCTCGAACATCATTAGAAAGCTTCTTTATACAGTAATAGCAAATAACACAGAGTTCCTCTGTACTGTGGTCAAGTACAGAGAATCAGAGAGTGCAGAATAACAAGAAAGTTTTAAAGGTTTTTCTGTTTCTAGATTTTTTTTTTTGTTGTTTTTTTGTTTTTTTTGTTTTTCGAGACAGGGTTTCTCTGTGTAGCCCTGGTTGTCCTGGAACTCACTCTGTAGACCAGGCTGGCCTTGAACTCAGAAATCCACCTGCCTCTGCCTCCCAAGTGCTGGGATTAAATGCATGTGCTACCACTCCCCGGCTCTGTTTCTAGATTAAAAGCTCCTACTAGATATTGTGGTAATTTTTCTTTCTTCAGTTTTACTTACAATAGCTTCCTATGTTTAGGAAATATGAAGTGAGTTTTATACACATTAATTATTATTATATTATCCTAGGGAGAGATACTTTTTACTATCATAGAGTAGTCTTGATTATCTTATTCAAAAAGGTTTTTTTACATAAATATTTTCTGAGTGTGAAGAAATGGCATGTGTTTAAGAGTACATACTCTTCTTGCAGAGGTCCTGAGTTGGCTTCCAACCATACATGTCAGGCAACTCACAACCAACAGCAAATCTAGCTCTGTCACCTCTGACCTTCATAGGAACACACACACACATGCACACGCACGCACAAGAAATACATGTACACACACACTTAAGTATTTTAATAGCTACTTTTCTTTGACATGACATTTTCTTTTAAATTTTATCATATATAAAATAACTATCCCTTTTGGTCACTATTTACACAAAATATTTTCCATCTTTTTAGCTTCATCTTATATGTGATCTTGAACCAGATTTGATTATACCAGTCAATTTTTCCATTCATTTATTCATTCATTCATTCATTCATTCTTTCATTCACTTAGCAACTTGATTGTAATCTCTCTTTCTTCCCCTCTCACACAGCCCCTTGCTTTATTCCCCTCCCCTTCACTTCTGAGAAGGAGGAGGTCCCCCCGGGTACGAATCCACCCTGACACCTCAAGTCATTTCAGTACTATGTACACCCTCTCCCATCAAAGCTAGACAAGACAGCTCATTTAAAGGAACAAGATCCACAGGCAGGCAACAGGGCCATGGTAAGCCCCTGCTCCAGTTGTTGGGGGACCTACATAGAGACCAAGCTCCACATCTGCTACATATGTTGTGGGGGGAGGCTAGGTCCAGCCCATGCTTGTTCTTTGGTTAGTGGTTGACTTTCTGGGAGCCTCCAAGTATCCAGGTTAGTTGACTGTTGATCTTCTTATGGTATCTCTGTCCCTTCCGGGTTCCTCAATCCTTCCCCCAACTCTTCCACATGACTTCTTGAGCTCCACCTAATGTTAGGCTGTGGGTCACTGCATCTGTCTGGTCAGCTGCTTGTTGGAGGCTCTCAGAGGATAGTTATGCTAGGTTCCTGTGTGCAATCCTAACAGAGTATCACTAATAGTGTAAGGAATTGGTTCTTGCCCATAGGATGGATCTTAAGTTGGGCCCTCCATTGGCTGGCCACCACAATCTCTGTACCATCTTTGTCCCTCTTATAGGCAGGACAAATTCTGGGTTGAAGGTGTTGTGGGTTGGGTAGTGTCCTTATTCTTCCACTGGGAGTCCTGCATACAAAAGGTGTTCACTTCAGACTCCATATCACTACTTCTGTGAGTCTTTGCTAGAGTCACCCTCATAGACTTCCTGGAGCCTCCCCATCCCAGGTCTGTGGTATGTCTTAGGGATCCCCCATTTCATTCATTCTCTCAGTCCTTTTTCCCCAACTCTCCTTACACCTTATTCCCTGCGTGCGCGCGCACGCGCGCACACACACACACACACACACACACACACACCATTCTCCCTCCCTGTTCCATCTCCCACCCAGTTTCTTCCCTCCATCTACTCTGTGGTGGATTAAATGTTCTTGGCCCAAGGAGTAGCTCTATTAGGAAGTGTAGCTTTTTTGGAGGAAATGTGTCACTGTGGGGGTGGGCTTTGAGACCTTCTTCTAGCTGCCTGGAAGATAATAGTCTTCTCCTGTTTGCCTTCAGGGGAAGCTGTAGAACTCTCAGCTCCTCAAGCACCCTGCCTGCCTAGATACTGCCATGCTCTCATCTTGATGGTAATGAACTGAACCTCTGAACCTGTAAGCCAGCCCCACTTAAATCCTGTCCCTTATAAGAGTTGTCTTGGCTATGGTGTCTTTTCACAGCAATGAAAGCCTAACTAAGACAACCTCTGATAACAATTTTATTCCCATTTCTGAGTAAGATTCAAGTATTCTCCCCTGGGCCCCCCTTGTTATTTAGCTTCTTTGGGTCTGTGGATTGTAGCATGCTACCAGTCAATTTTTAATTTTTATTGGGTGGTTTGATCCATCTGTATTTATAGAAATTACTGAAAGGAAAAACAAATTGTTGAACCTTTACCAAGAGCTTCTTCTGGGCTCTGTTCAGGGACTCTGACCCTGCCATATGATGCCAATCCTTGGCTTCTCTCTATGACCCATCAATCCTTGGGTTTCAACTTCAACAGAAGCTGCGCATTGTTATAACCATAGATTAGTGCATCTCTCAACACTAATCAAAGAAACTTCCTTTTGCAGAAGACAGAGATTAATACACCGATACACAACTGTTCAGAGTGCAGAGAATAAGTTACTGTGCAGTGTTCAGCACTAATTGGGACATCATTATCACATCTCCTCCCCTTTTGCGTTCAGGGATTATCACAGAAGATGGGATGGAAAGATTGTAAGACTCAGAGATGCTAAATGACTACAATAAAAAAGTATTTTCAAGACACAAGCTGGACACATGAATTCATATGGGTTGTGACAGCATGTAAAAAAAAAAAAGTACAAAATCAAGACAAAGTAACATCATGGAAATGGAATGTGGGTATGAAATCTCACCCCTAGCTGAGAAGATATTGGCAAGTGATGGCCTCTGGTCAGTTTTCTTTAAGGATGCAGCCCCAGAGAGGCTACCTATAGGCTTAGATATTTCAAAACTTATTTTAATAAGGATTCTCAAATGCTTCAACCCCCTTCTAGCCCACTAGGGGAGAAAAGATGGTAAATAGGACAAGGGCATGTGGACCTGCTTAGAAGTAGTTCTTTGGGGGTGATTTCAATATCTGTTGTCAGGATACCAGCTGCCCACTTCAGTAATGTCAGGTTACCAAACATGAATCAGTAGTAGTGGTACAATCCAGTAGAAACAGCCAGGTCTCCTCCTAATCAGCACAAAACAGCAGGAACAACCAAAACCAGGGGACACGAGGAGTTCTCTGCTATGCTTCTCTCAGTGAAATGAAGATCAGCGAAGACATGAAATCAATGAAATGTTACAAGGCTAGCTATGCAAGCACCCTGTTACTGTCAGTTGAGTCCTATTTATACTCTCTCCAAACATCACATATCCTCTCATGGATCTTTCCTCAGCCAAACACCATATGAGTCTACCACAGCAAAACATCATGTAAGTCTGCATCACATGACCCAAACATCACATGATATCGATATCTCCACTTTGAGCTGGAGGGATGGCTCAGTGGTTAAGAGCACTGACTGTTTTTCCAGAGGTCCTGAGTTCAATTCCCAGCAACCACATGGCAGGCAGCTCACAACTGTAACTCCAAGATTTGGCACCCTCACACTCAGACATACATGAAGGCAAAACACCAATGCACATGAAATAAAAATAAATGAATAGATATTTAAAAAAAGAAACTTCCACTTCAGCTACTCTTACTTCAGTAGATAGTCTTACACCTATACCCATATTGGCAATGCTGGAACACATTAAATTGAGAGGAAATAATTGAGATAGAGTGGAGGTAGAAGAGGAATTGGGACAGAGGGAATGAGGTGTGAACTGGATCAAAACACGTTGCGTGAATGTAGAAGCATCTCATAAATTTAAAAAAAAAAGAAATAATCACAAAATTATCACTAATAATTCTCTTGTACCGACTTTCTTTCATGCCAAGTAAGATAGAAAGAGAAATATTCAGTAGTTTTATATTTATATTGATGAATCAGCAACGAGAGAGAGAGAGAGAGAGAGAGAGAGAGAGAGAGAGAGAGAGATTAGATTCTTTGCCAGTCAAAACTTACTTGGATTGGGAAGAAATGCTAACTGTTCTTTAAATGTTATTGTAAAGAGAAAGACAGTTGACTTAGAAATTAAGCTCAATAGAGGTTTCTTAGATTGATATGAGGGTACATCTCTATAATACTAGCATTTGGGAGGTAGAGTCAGGAGGATCAGGAGTTCAGATAGATTTATATGGCAAGTTCTAGACTACCCTGGGCTACATGAAATTCTGTATCAAAACAGAAAGAGAGAGAGAGAAAGAGAGAGAGAGAGAGAGAGAGAGAGA